>NC_057801.1:469898887-470158987 GCF_018294505.1 Triticum aestivum
GCTGCCACCATATTCTCGTCCTCTTGACGGAAGAGTGGTGGATTCGGTCGTGTATGTGCTTTTCCCACAGTCGCCGCCTCTCACACTCGTCGTTCTCCTTCTCCCCAGATCCAACGATGCTGAGAGAAGAGAGGAGGCGACTGCGTTGGTGTGTGCGTTGTCAGAGGCTGCTTGTGTCGGGAGAACAAGGTGAGATATCGGTTGCTTACAATTGCGGGGCGAGAGGACGATGCGTGGGGGTGGGGACTCGAGGCGACTTCCTCTCGCTCTCTCTCTCTATCTCTCTCTCTCTCTCTCTTCGAAGAAAACGAGAAACAATGGGCGATCTTTTGTGGTGACTGCTACCTCTTGAGCATGCGTTGGTTTTTCCTTGAAGAGGAAAGGGTGATGCAGCAAAGTAGTGTAAGTATTTCCCTCAGTTTTTGAGAACCAAGGTATCAATCCAGTAGGAGGCTACACGCAAATCCCTCGTACCTGCACAAACAAATAAGAACCTTGCAACCAACGCGATAAAGGGGTTGTCAATCCCTTCACGACCACTTGCAAAAGTGAGATCTGATAGAGATAATAAGATAAATATTTTTAGTATTTTCATGATATAAATTGGAAAGTAAAGATTGCAAGATAAAATAGATCGGAAACTTATATGATGAAAAATAGACCCGGGGGGCATAGATTTCACTAGTGGCTTATCTCAAGATAGCATAAGTATTACTGGGGGTGAACAAATTACTGTCGAGCAATTGATAGAAAAGTGCATAATTATGAGATATCTAGGCATGATCATGTATATAGGCATCACATCCGCAACAAGTAGATCGAAATGATTCTACATCTACTAGTATTACTCCACACATCGACCGCTATCCAGCATGCATCTAGAGTATTAAGTTCATAAGAACAGAGTAACACATTAGGCAAGATGACATGATGTAGAGGGATAAACCCAAGCAATATGATATAAACCCCATCTTTTTATCCTCGATGGTAACAATACAATACGTGCCTTGCTGCCCCTGCTGTCACTAGGAAAGGACACCGCAAGATTGAACCCAAAGCTAAGCACTTCTCCCATTGCAAGAAAGATCAATCTAGTAGGCCAAACCAAACTGATAATTTGAAGAGACTTGCAAAGATAACAAATCATACATAAAAGAATTCAGAGGAGATTCAAATATTGTTCATAGATAATCTTGATCATAAACCCACCATTCATCATATCTCGGCAAACACACTGCAAAAAGAATTACATCGAATAGATCTCCAAGAAGATCGAGGAGAACTTTGTATTGAGATCCAAAGAGAGAGAAGAAGCCATCTAGCTAATAACTATGGACCCGAAGGTCTGTGGTAAACTGCTCACACTTAATCGGAGAGGCTATAGTGTTGATGTAGAAGCCCTCCGTGATCGATTCCCCCTACGACAGAACGTCGGAAAAGGCCCCAAGATGGGATCTCATGGGTACAGAAGGTTGCGGCAGTGGAAATAGGGTTTCGTGGTGCTCCTTGATGTTTTCAGGGTATATGAGTATACATAGGCGAAGGAAGCCGGTCAGGGGAGCCACGAGGGGCCCACGAGGGTGGGGGCGCGCCTACCCCCCTGGGCGCGCCCTCCTGCCTCGTGGCCGCCTCGTTTCTTTCTTGACGTCCACTCCAAGTCTCCTGGATTGTGTTTGTTCCAAAAGTAACTCTTCTGAAGGTTTCATTCCGTTTGATATTCCTTTTCTGCGAAACACTGAAATAGGCAAAAACAACAATTTGGGTTGGGCCTCCGGTTAATAGGCTAGTCCCAAAAATAATATAAAAGTGTATAATAAATCCCATTAAACATCCAAAACAGATAATATAATAGCATGGAACAATCAAAAATTATAGATACGTTGAATACGTATCAAGCATCCCCAAGCTTAATCCCTGCTCGTCCTTGAGTAGGTAAATGATAAAAACAGAATTTTTGATGTGGAATGCTACCTAGCATAATTCTCAATGTAATTTTCTTTATTGTGGCATGAATGTTCAGATCCAAAAGATTCAAGATAAAAGTTTAATATTGACATAAAAATAGTAATACTTCAAGCATGCTAACCAAGCAGTTTATGTCTTATCAAAATAACATAGCCAAAGAAAGCTTATCCCTACAAAATCATATAGTTTGGCCATGCTTCATTTTCGTCACAAAAATGCTCCCATCATGCACAACCCCGGTTTCAGCCAAGCAATTAGTTCATACTTTTTAACGCGCTTCAGCCTTTTCAACCCTCACGCAATACATGAGTGTAAGCCATGGACATAGCACTATGGGTGGAGTAGAGTATGATGATAGGGATTATGTGAGAAAACAAAAAGGGAGAAAGTCTCATATTGACGCGGCTAATCAATGGGCTATGAATATGCCCATCAATTGATGTCAATTTGAGGAGTAGGGATTGCCATGCAACGGATGCACTAGAGCTATAAATGTATGAAAGCTCATCAAAAGAAACTAAGTGGGTGTGCATCCAACTTGCTTGCTCACAAAGACCTAGGGCAATTTGAGGAAGCCCATCATTGGAATATACATCCAAGTTCTATAATAAAAAATTCCCACAAGTATATGAAAGTGACAACATAAGAGACTCTCTATCATGAAGATCATGGTGCTATTTTGAAGCACAAGTGTGGAGAAAGGATAGTAACATTGTACCTTCTCTCTTTTTCTCTCATTTCTTTATTTGGGCTTCTTTGGCCTCCTTTTTTTTATTTGGGCTTCTTTGGCCTCTTTTATTTTTTCATAAAGTCCGGAGTCTCATCCCGACTTGTGGGGGAATCATAGTCTCCATCATCCTTTTCTCACATGGGACAATGCTCTAATAATGGAAATCATCACACTTCTATTTATTTACAACTCAAGAATTATAACTCAATACTTAGGACAAAATATGACTCTATGTGAATGCCTCCAGTGGTGTACCGGGATATGCAATGAATCAAGAGCGACATGTATGAAAGAATTATAAAGGTGGCTTTGCCACAAATACGATGTCAACTACATGATCATGCAAGGCAATATGATAATGATGGAGCGTGTCATAATAAACGGAACAGTGGAAAGTTGCATGGCAATATATCTCGGAATGGCTATGGAAATGTCATAATAGGTAGGTATAGTGGCTATTTTGAGGAAGATATAAGGAGGTTTATGTGTGATAGAGTGTATCGTATCACGGGGTTTGGATGCACCGGCGAAGTTTGCACCAACTCTCAAGGTGAGAAAGGGCAATGCACGGGACCATAGAGGCTAGCAAATTGCGGAAGGGTAAGAGTGCGTATAATCCATGGACTCACATTAGTCATAAAGAACTCATATACTTATTGCAAAATTTTATTAGCGCTCGAAGCAAAGTACTACTACGCATGCTCCTAGGGGAAGGGTTGGTAGGAGTTAACCATCGCGTGATCCCGACCTCCACTCATAAGGAAGGCAATCAAAGAACACCCCATGCTTCAAATTTGTCACACAACGTTCACCATACGTGCATGCTACGGGACTTGCCAACTTTAACACAAGTATTTCTCAATTTCATAATTACCCAACTAGCATGACTCTAACATTACCACCTTTATATCTCAAAACAATTATCAAGTATCAAATTTATCATAGTGTTTAATGCACTCTATATGAAAGTTTTTATTATACCTATCTTGGATGCTCATCATTTTAAGACTAAAGTTTTAACCAAAGCAAATTACCATGCTGTTCTAAAAGACTTTCAAAATAATATAAGTAAAGCATGAGAGATCAATAATTTCTATAAAATAAAACCACCACCGTGCTCTAAAAAGATATAAGTGAAGTACTAGAACAAAATTATCTAGCTTAAAAGATATAAGTGAAGCACATAGAGTATTCTAATAAATTCCGCTTCATGTGTGTATCTCCAAAAGGTGTGTACAGCAAGGATGATTGTGGTAAACTAAAAACCAAGGACTCAAATCATACAAGACGCTCCAAGCAAAATACATATCGTGTGGTGAATAAAAATATAGCATCAAGTAAAGTTACCGATGGACGAAGACGAAAGAGGGGATGCCTTCCAGGGCATCCCCAAGCTTAGGCTTTTGGTTGTCCTTGAATTTTACCTTGGGGTGCCTTCGGCATCCCCAAGCTTAGGCTCTTGCCACTCCTTATTCCACAATCCATCAAATCTTTACCCAAAAACTTGAAAACTTCACAACACAAAACTCAACAGAAAATCTCATGAGCTCCGTTAGTACAAGAAAACAAACCACCACTTTAAGGTACTGTAATGAACTTATTCTTTATTTATATTGGTGTTAAATCTACTGTATTCCAACTTCTATATGGTTTATACCCCCCGATACTAGCCATAGATTCATCAAAATAAGCAAACAACACACGAAAAACAGAATCTGTTAAAAATAGAAATGTCTGTAGCAATCTGTAAGTCTCGAATACTTCTGGAACCTCAAAACTTCTACCAAATTAGGAAGTTATAGGTAATTTTTCTATTAATCTTCTGCAAAAAGAATCAACTGAAAATCACGTTTCTGTGATTTATGAAAATTATTCTCGTGCGTGCAAAAGTTTCTGTTTTTCAGCAAGATCAAATTAATTATCACCGTAGGTTATCCTAAAGGTTTTACTTGGCACAAACACTAATTAAAATATAAAACCACATCTAACCAGAGGCTAGATGAATTATTTATTACTAAACAGGAACAAAAAGCAAATAACAAAAATAAAATTGGGTTGCCTTCCAACAAGCGCTATCGTTTAACGCCCCTAGCTAGGCATTGAGATTTTGATGATGCTCACATGAAAGACAAGAATTGAAGCACAAAGAGAGAATCATAAAATATGAGACAAACACATCTAAGTTTAACATACTTACTATGTATAGGCATCTTATAGGCAAACAAATTATCATAGCAAGCAAAAAACTAGCATATGCAAGGAAGCGAAAAGAAACAATAGCAATCTCAACATAACGAGAGGTAATTTATTATCATGAAAAATTTTACAACCATATTTTCCTCTCTCATAATAATTAAATATAGGATCATAAGCAAATTCAACAATATAGCTATCACAAAACATATTCTTAACACGATCCACATGTATGCAAAGTTGACACTCTTCCAAAATAGTGGGATTAACATTAACTAAAGTCATGACCTCTCCAAACCCACTTTTATCAAAAACTTCATAAGACTGAACATTCTCCAAATATGTGGGATCTAAAGTTGACACTCTTCCAAACCCACTTTCAATATTATTGCAAACATTATTATCAATCTTATATTCATCATGGGGCTTAAATAAATTTTCAAGATCATAAGAAGAATCACTCCAATCATGATCATTGCAACAAGTAGTAGACATAGCAAAACTAGCATCCCCAAGCTTAGAGTTTTGCATATTATTAGCACAATTGACATCAAGAGAATTTATAATAGCATCATTGCAATCATGCTTTTCATCGAAGGAACTATCAAGTATGGGTGCAATAGCAATGATCTCATGTTTAACATAAGGGACTATAGCAAATTCATCTTCATAAATATTGGCGTCATGGCCACAAGAATAGCAAGCATTATGTTCATCAAGGGATATTTCAATCAAATCATCGGAATCATAATTATCTATAGATTCATGCATATCATTATTTTCTTCCAAAGCAACGGACATTCTCTCAATAAATTCCTTAACATAGGCATTATGAGCATAGTTTTCGTAGCAATATTTAAGTATGTCAGAATTTTTAGATTTGTAGAGAGTAATATCATACTTTTCAATCAAAGAAGCAACTTCATGAGCACCCTTAAAAACGACAAATTCTTCAATTTGTTCGATATCATAGTAACTATAAACACCCTTTCCATAAGAAGATAAGATTTCATTATCATTAAACTCACATAGGTAGGGAAGGTGTTTTTTAGGGTTCTTAGAGCAACAAGTAAAGTCATAAATTTTACAAAGATTCCAAGCATAGCATAGCAAACTATTTATTTGATACCATAAGAGCTTCCCCTTTTCAGACAAACGATGACGCACAAAATGAGCATGCTCATCTAAAGATCTTCCATCAACTAAACTAGTTGGGGTTTCAGCACGAGCATAAATAGATCGAAGATGATCCAAGTAGAACACTTTAAGTGGATCCATATAAATAGATTTTTAGCAAACAAAGATGCAAGCAAATAGAAGGCACATGGAAACACAAACAAAAATACATACAGGAAGAATGCGAAGAAAAGGCAAAGGTTTTCGAAAATCTTTTTAGAAGTGGGGGAGAGGAAACCGAGAGGCAAATGGAAAATAATGTAATGCGAGGGATAAGAGTTTGTGATGGGTACCTGGTACGTCTTGACTTGTGCGTAGACTCCCCACCGCGCCAGAAATCCTTCTTGCTACCTCTTGAGCATGCGTTGGTTTTCCCTTGAAGAGGAAAGGGCGATGCAGCAAAGTAGCGTAAGTAATTCCCTCAGTTTTTGAGAACCAAGGTATCAATCCAGTAGGAGGCTACACGCAAATCACTCGTACCTGCACAAACAAATAAGAACCTTGCAACCAATGTGATAAAGGGGTTGTCAATCCCTTCACAGCCACTTGCAAAAGTGAGATCTAATAGAGATAATAAGATAAATATTTTTGATATTTTATGATATAGATTGGAAAGTAAAGATTGAAGAAAAATAGATCGGAAACTTATATGACGGAAAATAGATCCGGGGGCCATAGGTTTCACTAGTGGCTTCTCTCAAGATAGCATAAGTATTAGGGTGGGTGAACAAATTACTGTCGAGCAATTGATAGAAAAGTGCATAATTATGAGAATATCTAGGCATGATCATGTATATAGGCATCACGTCCGCGACAAGTAGATCGAAACGATTCTGCATCTACTACTATTACTCCACACATCGACCACTATCCAGCATGCATCTAGAGTATTAAGTTCATAAGAATAGAGTAACGCATTAGGCAAGATGACATGATGTAGAGGGATAAACTCAAGCAATGTGATATAAACCCCATCTTTTTATCCTCGATGGCAACAATACAATACGTGCCTTGCTGCCCCTGCTGTCACTGGGAAAGGACACCACAAGATTGAACCAAAAGCTAAAGACTTCTCCCATTGCAAGAAAGATCAATCTAGAAGGCCAAACCAAACTGATAATTCGGAGAGACTTGCAAAGATTACAAATCATACATAAAATAATTCAGAGGAGATTCAAATATTGTTCATAGATAATCTTGATCATAAACCCACAATTCATCGGATCTCGACAAACACACCGCAACAAGAATTATATCAAATAGATCTCCAAGAAGATCAAGGAGAACTTTGTATTGAGATCCAAAGAGAGAGAAGAAGCCATCTAGCTAATAACTATGGACCCGAAGGTCTATGGTAAACTACTCACACTTTATCGGAGAGGCTATAGTGTTGATGTAGAAGCCCTTGTTGGGGAACGTAGCAGAAATTCAAATGATTTTCCTACGTAACACCAAGATCTATCTATGGAGAGACCAGCAACGAGTAGAAAGGAGAGTGCATCTACATACCCTTGTATATCGCTAAGCGGAAGCGTTCAAGTGAACGGGGTTGATGGAGTCGTACTCGTCGTGATTCAGATCACCGATGATCCTAGTGCCGAACGGACGGCACCTCCGCGTTCAACACACGTACAGCTCGACGATGTCTCCCACGCCTTTGATCCAGAAAGGAGAGAGGGAGAGGTTGAGGAAGACTCCATCCAGCAGCAGCACAACGGCGTGGTGGTGATGGAGGAGCGTGGCAATCCTGCAGGGCTTCGCCAAGCACCTACGGGAGAGGAGGAGGTGTCACGGGAGGGAGGGAGGCGCCAAGGGCTCAGGTATGGATGCCCTCCCTCCCCTCCACTATATATAGGGGCAGGGGAGAGGGGGGAGGCGCAGCCTTGCCCCCTCCTCCAAGGAAGGGGTGCGGCTAAGGAGGGGGGAAGGAGTCCATCCTCCCCAAGGCACCTCGGAGGTGCCTTCCCCCTTTAGGACTCTCCCCTTTTTCCTTTATCTTGGCGCATGGGCCTCTAGGGGCTGGTGCCCTTGGCCCATGTAGGCCAAGGCGCACCCCCTACAGCCCATGTGGCCCCCCGGGGCAGGTGGCCCCACCCGGTGGGCCCCCGGGACCGTTCCGGTGGTCCCGGTACAATACCGATGACCCCGAAACTTGTCCCGATGGCCGAAACAGGACTTCCTATATATAAATCTTTACCTCCAGACCATTCCGGAACTCCTCGTGACGTCCGGGATCTCATCCGGGACTCCGAACAACATTCGGTAACCACATACAAGCTTCCTTTATAACCCTAGCGTTATCGAACCTTAAGTGTGTAGACCCTACGGGTTCGGGAGACATGCGGACATGACCGAGACATTCTCCGGTCAATAACCAACAGCGGGATCTGGATACCCTTGTTGGCTCCCACATGTTCCATGATGATCTCATCGGATGAACCACGATGTCAAGGACTCAATCGATCCCGTATACAATTCCCTTTGTCTAGCGGTATTTTACTTGCCCGAGATTCGATCGTCGGTATACCGATACCTTGTTCAATCTCGTTACCGGCAAGTCACTTTACTCGTTCCGTAACACATCATCCCGTGATCAACTCCTTGGTCACATTGCGCATATGATGATGTCCTACCGAGTGGGCCCAGAGATACCTCTCTGTTTACACGGAGTGACAAAATCCCAATCTCGATTCGTGCCAACCCAACAGACACTTTCAGAGATACCCGTAGTGTACCTTTATAGCCACCCAGTTACGTTGTGACGTTTGATACACCCAAAGCACTCCTACGGTATCCAGGAGTTACACGCTCTCATGGTCAAAGGAAGAGATACTTGACATTGGCAAAGCTCTAGCAAATGAACTACACGACCTTTTGTGCTAGGCTTAGGATTGGGTCTTGTCCATCACATCATTCTCCTAATGATGTGATCCCGTTATCAACGACATCCAATGTCCATAGTCAGGAAACCATGACTATCCGTTGATCACAATGAGCTAGTCAACTAGAGGCTCACCAGGGACATATTGTGGTCTTTGTATTCACACGTGTATTACGATTTCCGGATAATACAGTTATAGCATGAATAAAAGACTATTATCATGAACAAAGAAATATAATAATAACACTTTTATTATTGCCTCTAGGGCATATTTCCAACAGTCTCCCACTTGCACTAGAGTCAATAATCTAGTTCACATCGCCATGTGATTAACACTCACAGGTCACATCGCCATGTGACTAATACCCAAGAGTTTACTAGAGTCAGTAGTCTAGTTCACATCACTATGTGATTAACACTCAATGAGTTTTATGTTTGATCATGTTGCTTGTGAGAGAGGTTTTAGTCAACGGGTCTGAACCTTTCAGATCCGTGTGTGCTTTACAAATCTCTATGTCATCTCCTAGATGCAGCTACCACGCTCTATTTGGAGCTATTCCAAATAACTGTTCTACTTGGAGCTATTCTAAATTATTGCTCCATTATATGTATCCGGTCTCTCTACTCAGAGCTATCCGGATAGGTGTCAAGCTTGCATCGACATAACCCTTTACGACGAACTCTTTTACCACCTCCATAATCGAGAAAATTCCTTAGTCCACTAGTTACTAAGGATAACTTTGACCACTGTCCTGTGAGCCATTCTTGGATCACTCTTGTACCCCTTGACTGACTCATGGCAAGGCACACTTCAAGTGCGGTACACAACATAGCATACTGAAGAGCCTACGTCTTAAGCATAGGGGACGACCTTCGTCCTTTCTCTCTATTCTGCCGTGGTCGAGCTTTAAGTCTTAACTTCGTACCTTACAACTTAGGCAAGAACTCCTTCTTTGACTGGTCCATCTTGAACACCTTCAAGATCATGTCAAGGTATGTGCTCATTTGAAAGTATTATTAAGCGTTTTGATCTATCCTTATAGATCTTGATGCTCAATGTTCAAGTAGCTTAATCCAGGCTTTCCATTGAAAAACACCTTTCAAATAACCCTATATGCTTTCTAGAAATTCTACATCATTTCTGATCATCAATATGTCAACAACATATACTCATCAGAAATTCTATAGTGCTCCCACTCACTTCTTTGGAAATACAAGTTTCTCATAAACTTTGTACAAACCCAAAATTCTTGATCATCATCAAAGCATACATTCCAACTCCGAGATGCTCACTCCAGTCCTTAGAAGGATTGCTGGAGCTTTGCATACTTATTAGCATCTTTCGGGATTGACAAAACCTTCCGGTTGTATCACATACAACCTTTCCTCATTAAAATCGTCGAGGAAACAATGTTTTGACATCCTATCTGCAAGATTTCATAAATAATGCAGCTTGTGCTAACATGAATCCGACGGACTTTAAGCATCGCTACGGATGAGAAAATCTCATCGTAGTCAACTCCTTGAACTTGTGAAAAACTTTTCGCCACAAGTCGAGCTTCATGGACGGTGACATTACCATCCACGTCCGTCTTCTTCTTAAAGATCCATTTATCTTAATGGCTTGCCGATCATCGGGCAAGTCCACCAAAGTCCATGGATCCGTTCTCGGATTTTATGGCCTCGAGCCATTTATCGGAATCCGGGCCCACCATTGCTTCTCCATAGCTCGTAGGTTCATTGTTGTCTAGCAACATGACCTTCAAGACAGGATTACTGTACCACTCTGAAGTAGTACGTATCCATGTCACCCTACAAGGTACGGTAGTGACTTGATCCGAAACTTCATGATCACTATCATAAGCTTCTACTTCAATTGGTGTAGGTGCCACAGGAACAACTTCCTGTGCCCTGCCACACACTAGTTGAAGAGACGGTTCAATAACCTCATCAAGTCTCCACCATCCTCCCACTCAACTCTTTCGAGAGAAACCTTTCCTCGAGAAAGGACCCGATTCTAGAAACAATTCATATTGCTTTCGGATCTGAATTAGGAGGTATACCCAACTGTTTTGGGTGTCCTATGAACATGTATTTTATCCGCTTTGGGTTCGAGCTTAATCCTGAAACTTTTTCACATAAGCGTCGCAGCCCCAAACCTTTAAGAAACGACAACTTAGGTTTCTCTAAACCATAATTCATACGGTGTCATCTCATCGGAATTACGTGGTGCCCTATTTAAAGTGAATGTGGTTGTCTCTAATGCCTAACCCATGGAAAATAGTGGTGATTCGATAAGAGACATCATGGTACGCACCATATCCAATAGGGTGCAACTATGATGTTCGGACACACCATCATACTATGGTGTTCCAGGCGGTATTAATTATGAAACAATTTCCACAATGTCTTAATTGTGTGCCAAAACTCGTAACTCAGATATTCATCTCTATGATCGTATCATAGACATTTTATCCTCTTGTCACAATGATCTTCTACTTCACTCTGAAATTACTTGAACCATTCAATAATTCAGACTTGTGTTTCATCAAGTAAATATTCTCAACATCTACTCGAATCATCTGTGAAGTAAGAACATAACGATATTCACTGCATGCCTCAGCACTCATTGGACTGCACACATCAAAATGTGTTACTTCCTACAAGTTGCTATCTTGTTCCATCTTATTCAAACCGAGGCTTTTCAGTCATCTTGCCTATGTGGTATGATTTGCATATCTCAAGTGATTCAAAATCAAGTGAGTCCGAACGGTCCATTTGCATGGAGTTTCTTCATGCATATACACCAATAGACATGGTTCGCATGTCTCAAACTTTTCAAAAACGAGTGAGTCCAAAGATCCATCAACATGGAGCTTCTTCATGCGTTTTATACCATTATGACTTACATGGCAGTGCCACAAGTAAGTGGTACTATATTTACTATCTTATATCTTTTGGCATGAAAATGTGTATCACTACGATCGAGATTCAATAAACCATTCATTTTAGGTGCAAGACCATTGAAGGTATTATTCAAAATTAGAGTAACCATTATTCTCCTTAAATGAATAACCGTATTGCGATAGACATAATCCAATCATGTCTATGCTCAACGCAAACACCAATCTCGGTGGTAGAGGGAGCATGCGATGCTTGATTATATCAAACTTGGAAACACTTCCAACACATATCGTCAGCTCTCCTTTAGCTAGTATCCGTTTATTCCGTAGCCTTTTATTTCGAGTTACTAACACTTAGCAACCGAACCGGTATCTAATACCCTGGTGCTACTAGGAGTACTAGTAAAGTACACATTAACATAATGTATATCCAATATACTTCTATCGACCTTGCCAGCCTTCTCATCTACCAAGTATCTAGGGTAATGCTGCTCCAGTGGTTGTTCCCCTTATTACAGAAGCACTTAGTCTCGGGTTTGGGTTCAACCTTGGGTTTCTTCACTTGAGCAGCAGCTGAATTGCCGTTTCATGAAGTATCCCTTTGTTCCCTTGCCCTTCTTGAAACTAGTGGTTTCACCAACCATCAACAATTGATACTCCTTCTTGATTTCTAGTTTCGCGGTGTCAAACATCGTGAATACCTCAAGGATCATCTTATTTATCCCTGATATGTTATAGTTCATCACGAAGCTCTAGCAGCTTGGTGGCAATGACTTTGGGGAAACATCACTATCTCATCTGGAAGATCAACTCCCACTCGATTCAAGTGATTGTTGCACTCAGACAATCTGAGCACAAGCTCAACGATTGAGCTTTTCTCCCTTAGTTTGTAGGCTAAGAAAATTGCCGGAGGTCTCATACCTCTTGACGTGGGCATGAGCCTGAAATCCCAATTTCATCCCTCGAAACATCTCATATGTTCCGCGACGTTTCGAAAACGTTTTTGGTGCCTCTACTTAAACCATTTAACTGAACTATCACGTAGTTATCAAAACGTGTATGTTCGACGTTCGAAACATCCACAAACGACGTTTGGGGTTCAGCACACTAAGCAGTGCATTAAGGACATAAGCGTTCTAGTGTCCGCATAATCGCTACTGTCAACTTTCAACTATATTTTCTCTAGGAACATAACTAAACAGTAGAACTAAATCGCGAGCTACGACATAATTTGCAAAAGGTCTTTTGACTATGTTCAGGATAATTAAGTTCATCTTATGAACTCCCACTTAGATAGACATCCCTCTGGTCATCTAAGTGATCACATGATCCGAGTCAACTAGGCCGTGTCCGATCATCACGTGAGACGGACTAGTCATCATCGGTGAACATCTTCATGTTGATCGTATCTACTATACGACTCATGCTCGACCTTTCGGTCTCCGTGTTCCGAGGCCATGTCTGCACATGCTAGGCTCGTCAAGTTAACCCTAAGTGTTTTCGCTGTGTAAAACTGTCTTACACCCGTTGTATGTGAACATAAGAATCCATCACACCCGATCATCACGTGGTGCTTAGAAGCGACGAACTGTAGCAATGGTGCACAGTTAGGGGAGAACACTTCTTGAAATTTTGTAAGGGATCATCTTATTTACTACCGTCGTCCTAAGTAAACAAGATGCATAAACATGATAAACATCACATGCAATCAAATAGAGTAGTGACATGATATGGCCAATATCATATAGCTCCTTTGATCTTCATCTTCGGGGCTCCATGATCATCTTGTCACCGGCTTGACACCATGATCTCCATCATCATGATCTCCATCATCGTGTCTTCATGAAGTTGTCACGCCAACGACTACTTCTACTTCTATGGCTAACACGTTTAGCAATAAAGTAAAGTAAGTTACATGGCGTTCTTCAATGACACGCAGGTCATACAAAAAATAAAGACAACTCCTATGGCTCCTGCCGGTTGTCATACTCATCGACATGCAAGTCGTGAATCCTATTACAAGAACATGATCAATCTCATACATCACATATCATTCATCACATTCTTCTTGGCCATATCACATCACATAGCATACCCTGCAAAAACAAGTTAGACGTCCTCTAATTGTTGTTGCATGTTTTACGTGGCTGCTATGGGTTTCTAGCAAGAACGTTTCTTACCTACGCAAGACCACAACGTGATATGCCAATTGCTATTTACCCTTCATAAGGACCCTTTTCATCGAATCCGTTCCGACTAAAGTGGGAGAGACTGGCACCCGCTAGCCACCTTATGCACCAAGTGCATGTCAATCGGTGGAACCTGTCTCACGTAAGAGTACGTGTAAGGTCGGTCCGGGCCGCTTCATCCCACAATACCGTCGAAACAAGATTGGACTAGTAACGGTAAGCATATTGAACAACATCAACGCCCACAACTACTTTGTGTTCTACTTGTGCAAAGAATCTACGCAATAGACCTAGCTCATGATGCCACTGTTGGGGAACGTAGCAGAAATTCAAATGATTTTCCTACGTAACACCAAGATCTATCTATGGAGAGACCAGCAACGAGTAGAAAGGAGAGTGCATCTACATACCCTTGTAGATCGCTAATCGGAAGCGTTCAAGTGAACGGGGTTGATGGAGTCGTACTCGTCGTGATTCAGATCACCGATGATCCTAGTGCCGAACGGACGGCACCTCCGCGTTCAACACACGTACAGCTCGACGATGTCTCCCACGCCTTTGATCCAGCAAGGAGAGAGGGAGAGGTTGAGGAAGACTCCATCCAGCAGCAGCACAACGGCGTGGTGGTGATGGAGGAGCGTGGCAATCCTGCAGGGCTTCGCCAAGCACCTACGGGAGAGGAGGAGGTGTCACGGGAGGGAGGGAGGCGCCAAGGGCTCAGGTATGGATGCCCTCCCTCCCCTCCACTATATATAGGGGCAGGGGAGAGGGGGGAGGCGCAGCCTTGCCCCCTCCTCCAAGGAAGGGGTGCGGCTAAGGAGGGGGGAAGGAGTCCATCCTCCCCAAGGCACCTCGGAGGTGCCTTCCCCCTTTAGGACTCTCCCCTTTTTCCTTTATCTTGGCGCATGGGCCTCTAAGGGCTGGTGCCCTTGGCCCATGTAGGCCAAGGCGCACCCCCTACAGCCCATGTGGCCCCCCGGGGCAGGTGGCCCCACCCGGTGGGCCCCCGGGACCGTTCCGGTGGTCCCGGTACAATACCGATGACCCCGAAACTTGTCCCGATGGCCGAAACAGGACTTCCTATATATAAATCTTTACCTCCGGACCATTCCGGAACTCCTCGTGATGTCCGGGATCTCATCCGGGACTCCGAACAACATTCGGTAACCACATACAAGCTTCCTTTATAACCCTAGCGTCATCGAACCTTAAGTGTGTAGACCCTACGGGTTCGGGAGACATGCGGACATGACCGAGACATTCTCCGGTCAATAACCAACAGCGGGATCTGGATACCCTTGTTGGCTCCCACATGTTCCACGATGATCTCATCGGATGAACCACAGTGTCAAGGACTCAATCGATCCCGTATACAATTCCCTTTGTCTAGCGGTATTTTACTTGCCCGAGATTCGATCGTCGGTATACCGATACCTTGTTCAATCTCGTTACGCAAGTCACTTTACTCGTTCCATAACACATCATCCCGTGATCAACTCCTTGGTCACATTGCGCATATGATGATGTCCTACCGAGTGGGCCCAGAGATACCTCTCTGTTTACACGGAGTGACAAAATCCCAATCTCGATTCGTGCCAACCCGACAGACACTTTCAGAGATACCCGTAGTGTACCTTTATAGCCACCCAGTTACGTTGTGACGTTTGATACACCCAAAGCACTCCTACGGTATCCAGGAGTTACACGCTCTCATGGTCAAAGGAAGAGATACTTGACATTGGCAAAGCTCTAGCAAATGAACTACACGACCTTTTGTGCTAGGCTTAGGATTGGGTCTTGTCCATCACATCATTCTCCTAATGATGTGATCCCGTTATCAACGACATCCAATGTCCATAGTCAGGAAACCATGACTATCCGTTGATCACAACGAGCTAGTCAACTAGAGGCTCACCAGGGACATATTGTGGTCTTTGTATTCACACGTGTATTACGATTTCCGGATAATACAGTTATAGCATGAATAAAAGACTATTATCATGAACAAAGAAATATAATAATAACACTTTTATTATTGCCTCTAGGGCATATTTCCAACAGCCCTCCATGATCGATTCCCCTCCGGCGGAGCGCCGGAAAAGGCCCCAAGATGGAATCTCATGGGTACAGAAGGTTGCAGCGGTGGAAATAGGGTTTTGTGGTGCTCCTTGATGTTTTCAGGGTATATGAGTATATATAGGCGAAGGAAGTCGGTCAGGGGAGCCACGAGGGGCCCACGAGGTGGGGGGCACGCCTACCCCCCGTGGGCGCGCCCTCCTGCCTCGTGGCCGCCTTGTTTCTTTCTTGACGTCCACTCCAAGTCTCCTGGATTGCGTTTGTTCCAAAAATAACTCCCCGGAAGGTTTCATTCCGTTTGGACTTTGTTTGATATTCCTTTTCTGCGAAACACGGAAATAGGCAAAAACAACAATTTGGGCTAGGCCTCCGGTTAATAGGTTAGTCCTAAAAATAATATAAAAGTGTATAATAAATCGCATTAAACATCCAAAACAGATAATATAATAGCATGGAACAATCAAAAATTATAGTAATGTTGGAGACATTTCAGTGACGTGTACACAATGATCTTTTTGTGGTGATGTGGACACAACGAGATACCCAGTTGGGCATCGTGAACAGAAACGCCCATGCCTGTTAGAGATATATTTGGTAGTAGATATTGCCTGGGATTATATAGAGTTATTTTCATCTTATCTCTAGGAGGTGTCTTGCCCTTCAAGTCTTGTACTCAATATATACTCGCCCTCGAGGCTCAATAATACATCAAACGATTTCGTCAATCCCTAAGGAACAAACGTAACTACTACAAATCATATTCATGTTCATAATCAGAGGGGTATTGAATAGCATTAAGGATCTGAACATATGATCTTCCACCGAATAAACCAACTAGCATCAACTATAAGGAGTAATCGACACTACTAGCAACCCACAGGTACCAATCTGAGGTTTTGAGACAAAGATCAGATACAAGAGATGAACTAGGGTTTGAGAGGAGATGGTGCTAGTGAAGATGTTGATGGAGATTGACCCCCTCTCGATGAGAGGATCGATGGTGATGACAATGGCGGTGATTTCCCCCTCCCAGAGGGATGTTTCCTTGGCAGAACAGCTCCGCGGGAGCCCTAGATTGGTCCTACCTAGGTTCCGCCTTGAGACGGCAGCGCTTCATCCCGAAAGCTTCCTTATGATTTTTTTCAGGGCAAAAGACACCATATAGCAGAACATGGACGTCGGGGGCATGCCAGGTGGCCCACGAGGCAGGGGGCGCACCCAGGGGGTAGGACGCGCCCTCCAGCCTCGCGGATTACTGGTGGCCCCCCTCTGGTGCTTTCTTCACCCAATATTTTTAATATATTCCAAAACTGATCATCGTGGAGTTTCAGGACTTTTGGGGTTGTGCAGAATAGGTCTCTAATATTTGCCCCTTTTTTCAATGCAGAATTCCAGCTGTCGACATTCTCCCTCTTCATGTAAACCTTATAAAATAAGAGAGAAAAGGCATAAGTATTGTGATATAATGTGTAGTAACAACCCATAATGCAACAAATATTGATATAGAAGCATGATGCAAAATGGACGTATCAACTCCCCCAAGCTTAGACCTCTCTTGTCCTCAAGCGAAAGCCGATATCCAAAAATATGTCCACATGTTTAGAGATAGACATGTCGATAAATAAAATACGAACATGAGGGCATCATGATCATCTTTAGAACAACAACATATATTGTTATATGATCTCTTATGCTAAAGTAACAATCTATTCACAATGTAAAGTATGAATCAGAAACTTCATTGAAAACTAACAAACTATGATCTTGGTCATTGAAGCAATTGCAATTTATCATAACATCGGGAAGAGTCAATATAAGAGCTTTTCAGCAAGTCCACATACTCAACTATCATTTAGTCTTTCACAATTTCTAACACACAATACTTATGGGCACGAAGTTTCAATCGAACACAGAGAAAGATAGGGGCTTATAGTTTCGCCTCCCAACCTTTTACCTCAATGGTAATGTCAACAATAATGCTTTATGAAAACCTACATCCGAGTGGATATATATATATCAGGATCTTTCCAACACATAGTGCTTGCCAAAGGATAAAATGTAAAAAGGAAAGGTGAAGATCACCATGACTCTTGTATGAGGGTAGAAGGTAAAAATAAAATATAGTCCCTTCGCAGAGGGAAGCATAGGTTGTCATGCGCTTTTATGGTTGGATGCACAAAATTTTAATGCAAAAGAACGTCACTTTATATTGCCACTTGTGATATGGACCTTTATTATGAAGTCTGCCGCTTTTATTTCTTCAATATCACAAGCTCGTATAAAGCTTATTTTCTTCACACTAATAGATCATACATATTTAGAGAGCAGTTTTTATTGCTTGCACCGATGACAACTTACTTGAAGGATCTTACTCAATCCCTAGGTAGGTATGGTGGACTCTCATGGCAAAGCTGGGTTTTGGGATGTTTGGAAGCACAAGTAGTATCTCTACTTGGTGCAAAGAATTTGGCTAGCATGAGGGGGAAAGGCAAGCTCAACATGTTGGATGATCCATGACAATATAACTTATTCAGATATAAGAAAACATAACCCATTACGTTGTCTTCCTTGTCCAACATCAACTTTTTAGCATGTCATATTTTAATGAGTGCTCACAATCACAAAAGATGTCCAAGATAGTATATTTATATGTGAAAAGCTCTCCTTCTTCATTACTTCCTATTAATTGCAACTATGACTAATAATATGTTTGCCAACTCTCAACAACTTTTATCCATCATACTCTTTATATGTGAAGTCATTACTCTCCATAAGATAAATATGATCTTTTTATTTCTTTTTATTCTTTTTTTCTCAAGATCATAGCAAGATAGCAAATCCCTCAACTCAAAACTACTCTTTATTATATATGACTCACAGACTCGATTACATAGCTAGAGATCAAAAGAAAACTCAAAGCTAGATCATACTAAAACTTTATTCTACTAGATCAAGATATAACCAAAAGGATCGAATTAATAAAAACGATAAAGATAGAAGTGTGATGGTGATACGATACCGGGGCACCTCCCCCAAGCTTGGCAGTTGCCAAGGGGAGTGCCCATACCCATGTATTTATGTCTCTTTCTTCGGAGGTGCTGATGTGATATTCTTGGCGATGATGCCCTTTAGGATATGATTCTCATCCTTGAGCTTATTAACTTGCTGCTTAAGATCCATTATTTCCTTATGGAGTTTACCCGTGACGATTAAAGCTCCATTCACCCATGGATGTTCCATAACTGTGGGAGAAAAGGCAACACTCTTTTTCATATTTTCATAAGAAAGAAATCTAGCATTTGGTGGATGACCAAATTTGGAATTGTTGAGCTCTGAGGTTCCTCCATCATGAATCTGGCTTAGAGACGTGAGGTAACTTCTTGATCCTCCTCCATGGAATCTACCCTTTTCAAGTCGGCCTCCATCTCTTCCTTTGTTGATGGCCAAAAGTGATCAGCTCCGCTGTTGGCTCTTGGCCCCAGTGTAGGATGAGATACCCGACTCTCCCCAACTGACTCTTGAGATGACATCTTGCTCTAATCTGCAGAAGAAACAACTCAAAACAATAACAGAGGGTTTCGTCGTGGTACGGTTGTCAAAACCTTCGGGAGATTGTATAATGAATTTTTACCGACTAAAAGAAGTATCATGCAAGAAAACGGAGTCCGGAGGGCAAACGAGGTGGCCACGAGGCAGGGGGCGCGCCCAGGGGGTAGGGCACGCCCTCCACCCTCATGGACACCTCGTGTCTCTTTCGGACTACTTTTAATTTTCCTAATTTTTTAAATATTCCAAAATGGAGAGAAATTGCTATTTGAACAGTTTTGGAGTCGGTTTACTTACCGTACCCATACATATTCCTTTTCGGAGTCTGAAACGTTCTGGAAAGTGTCCCTTATGTACTCCTCTAGGGTTATAGTGTTAATAACATTGGTTTCAACATTTATGGGATTACCTGAGATATAATGTTTGATTCTTTGACCGTTTACCACCTTCGGATTTGTGCCTTCGGCATTGTTGATTTTGATGGCACATGAACGATAGACCTCCTCGATAAGGTAATGATCTTCCCATTTAGAGAGAAGTTTTCCTGCAAAAAATCTTAAACGAGAGTTGTATAGAAAAACATAATCACCTACATTAAACTCACGCTTTTGTAACCTTTTGTCATGCCATCTTTTAACTTTTTATTTGAACAACTTGGCATTCTCATAGGCTTGGGTTCTCCATTCATCAAGCGAGCTAATGTCAAATAACCTCTTCTCACTGGCAAGTTTGAAATCATAATTGAGCTTTTTAATAGCCCAATATGCCTTATGTTCTAGTTCGAGAGGTAAGTGACATGCTTTTCCATAAACCATTTTATACGGAGACATACCCACAAGATTTTTATAAGCTGTTCTATAAGCCCATAGTGCATCATCAAGTTTCTTGGACCAATTCTTTCTAGATCTATTAACAGTCTTTTGCAAAATCAATTTAATTTCTCTATTGCTCAATTCTACTTAACCACTAGACTTAGGATGGTATGGAGATGCACTTCTATGATTAACATCATACTTAGCAAGCATTTTACGAAAAGTGCCATGAATAAAATGTGAGCCACCATCAGTCATTAAATATCTAGGGACTCCAAATGTCGGGAAAATAACTTCTTTAAGCATCTTAATTGAGGTGTTATGATCCGCTCTACTAGTTGGGATAGCTTCTACCCACTTAGTAATGTAATTAACAGCAACTAAAATATGTGTATATCCATTAGAGGAAAGAAAAGGTCCCATATAATCAAAGCCCCAAACATCAAATGGTTCAATAACAAGTGAATAATTCATAGCCATTTCTTGACGTATACTAATATTACCAATTCTTTGACATTCATCTCAAGACAAGACAAACTTACAGGCATCTTTGAAAAGAGTAGGCCAATAAAAACCAGATTGCAATACCTTATGTGGAGTTCTATTTCCAGCGTGGTGTCCTTTGTAAGCCTCAGAGTGACACTTGTGTAGGATCTGTTCCTGTTCATGCTCTGGTACACAACGTCTAATAACACCATCTACTCCTTCTTTATAAAGGTGTGGGTCATCCCAAAAGTAATGTCTTAAATCATAGAAAAACTTTTTCTTTTGCTGGTATGTGAAACTAGGTGATATAAATTTAGCAACAATGTAATTAGCATAATCAGCATACCATAGAGCAGTACGAGAAGCATTTATGGCAGCTAATTGTTCATCAAGAAAGCTATCATCAATAGGTAGTGGGTCATCAAGAACATTTTCTAACCTAGACAACTTGTCTGCAACGGGGTTCTCAGCTCCATTTCTATTAATAATATGCGAATCAAATTCTTGTAGCAAGAGAACCCATCTAATAAGTCTAGGTTTAGCATCTTTCTTTTCCATAAGATATTTAATAGCTGCATGACCAGTGTGAACAGTTACTTTGGAATCAACAATATATGGTCTGAACTTATCACAAGCAAATACGACTGCTAAAAATATCTTTTTCTGTAGTAGCATAATTGCTCTGGGCACTGTCTAGAGTTTTACTAGCATATTGGATAACATTTAATTTCTTATCAACTCTTTGTCCTAGTACAACACCAATAGCATAATCACTAGCATCACACATAATTTCAAAGGGTAAATTCCAATCAGGCGGCTGAACAATAGGTGCAAAAATCAAGGCCTTCTTAAGTATTTCAAACGCTTCTACACAATCATCATCAAAAACAAAAGAAACATCTTTTTGCAAGAGATTAGTTAGAGGCCTAGAAATTTTAGAGAAGTCTTTAATAAACCTCCTATAGAAACTAGCATGACCAAGGAAACTTCCTATACCTTTGATATCTTTAGGACACGGCATCTTTTCAATAGCATCTACTTTAGCTTTATCAACTTCAATGCCTCTCTCAGAAATTTTATGCCCCAAGACAATACCTTCATTAATCATAAAGTGGCACTTCTCCCAATTCAAGACAAGATTAGTTTCTTCACATCTCTGCTAAACTCGATCAAGGTTGCTTAATCAATCATCAAAAGAAGTTTCGTAAACGTAGAAATCATCCATGAAAACCTCAACATTCTTTTCACAAAAGTCAGAGAATATAGCAGTCGTACATCTTTAAAAGGTAGTAGGTGCATTGCACAAACCAAAAGGCACACGTCTATAAGCAAAAGTGTCGAAAGGGCAAGTAAAAGTGGTCTTTTCCTGATCCTCTTGTGACGCAGGTATTTGAGAGAAACCAGAATAACCATCTAGGAAGCAAAAATGTGTATGTTCGAATAGTCTTTCTAGCATTTGGTTGATAAAAGGTAGAGGGTAATGATGTTTCTAGTGGCTTTATTTAATTTGCGGAAATCAATTACTATTCTATAACGTGTAGCAATTCTTTGTGGGATTAATTCATTCTTATCATTAGGAACAACAGTGATACTCCCTTCTTAGGGACATAATGAACGGGACTTACCCACTGACTATCAGCAATAGGATAAATTATACCTGCCTCCAGAAGCTTTAGTATTTCATTTCTTACCACCTCTTTCATCTTAGGATTTAATCATCGTTGATGATCAACAACTGGTTTAGCATCTTTCTCCAGTTTTATTTTATGCTGGCACAAAGTGGGACTAATGCCCTTAAGATCATCAAGAGTATATCCAATAGCGGCACGGTGCTTATTCGGAGTTTTTAATAGTTTCTCTTCTTCTAGCTCTAAATGGTTAGCACTAATAATAACACGATATATCTTCTTTTCATCGAGATAAGCATATTCAGAGTATCAGTTAATTGTTTAAGCTCAAACACAAGATCTTCCTTGGATGGAGGAGGATCCCCAAGGATTTCAACAAGAAAGTTGTGTTTCAAAATAGTTCCTTGCTTAAAGAATACTTCATCCATTTCCCTTCTTTCATTCATAAACATATCATTTTTATGGTCTAGCAAATATTGTTCTAAAGGATCATTAGGAGGCACGACAATAGAAGCAAGACCAATAATTTCATCCTTACAAGGCAATTCTTTATCATGGGGTTGTCTACGAAATTTAGCAAAATTAAAATCATGAGACATATCTCCTAAACCAACAGTAACAATATCCTTTTTGCAGTCTATCTTAGCATTAACAGTATTAAAGAAGGGTCTACCTGTCAGGACCCCGATCCTAAGTCGCACCGATCTAGCATGTAACACATCATATCACTTTGCGGCCTCACGCACGGTATTCCCACGGGTGCCACCTTACCTGGCCCGGGACCGTTTGTGCCTTTTGGCTCACGTATATGATAGTGTCGCTAGCATCCATATGACAAAGAACCCGGGCTAACATGGCTAGTCGTGAACCCGAAGTGGCACTAACTTACAGGGATAGGCATCCATGACCCAGCATCGAACGTGTCGGTCATTAGCGAGTGAATCCAGGCTGTAGCACTGGGCTAGCAGGACTCCGGTGAACCGGGCTGTAGCGGGCTAACAGGACTCCGGTATTCATCGCGTGACATTTCCCCGAAGGGACAGACACAGGAACGAAGAAGGACACATGCCGGCCAGCCTAAGTGTTCCGGAGCAGTAGCAAGCTACCATGGCTTAGTGGAAACACTAGGAGACATTTCCCGGTAAGAGAGGCTACTAAGGATAAACAACTAGATAGCCAGATCCCACACATACCAAGCATTTCAATAACATACACACAATATGCTTGATATGTGCAAATACAACATGGCATCACAACATGACTCTACGACTCAAGTATTTATTCATTAGGCTCCGAGGAGCGAGATATTACAAACATGGGTCTCATGACCCAACAATCAGAGCATACAAGTCAAAGCACATGCGGAAGCTTAACATGTCTGAGTACAGACATCTATAAATGAAAAAGGCTGAGAAGCCTGACTATCTACCAGATCCTGCCGAGGGCACAAGATCGTAGCTGAGGTAACAAGCTAAACGTCGAAGTCCACGTGGAACTACTAGTGAGACTGAAGTCTCTCTGCAAAAACATAAATTAAGCAACGTGAGTACAAATGTACCCAGCAAGACTTACATCAGAACTAACTACATATGCATCATTATCAACAAAGGGGATGGTGGGGTTTAACTGCAGCAAGCCAGCTTTGACTCGGTGGCTATCCTAAACTATGACTGCAAGTAACTCTTTTGAGGTGGCGCACACGAGTCCACATATTCACCATATCAATACACCACTATGGATCCGCTCCCGTCTCCCTACGAGAACGCCATCCATAGCACTCACGCTTATCTTGCGTATTTTAGGGTATCCACTTTCACTTGTCTATGAACTGATATAAGCAACCCAGAAGTCCTTTTCCGCGGACACGGCTATTCGAATAGATGATGTTAACCCTGCAGGGGTGTACTTCTTCATACATGTTTCCACCACTTAGCGTCTGCACACGGCATGTGCTCGGCAGACTTCAAGCGAAAGCCGACGTGGGTGTAGACCACGACCTACCTAAACACTCAAGTCTCTAGTCCAGGTTTATCGCCTATTCGGGTTCCATCCATGAGGAGATCCGGCCGGAGTTTTGCTCACAGCCCCAAATGATGTGAACAGGGTTCCGTGACACCAAACGGGTGCCCGGTATACCCGGCCACGTGCCTACCGCATCACAGCCCACCCCTCCGGTCAGCGCTGTGCACGGCCTCCAGCATACTACAAACACCAGAAACTACTTGCAACTCCTGGACAGAGGACTTGGGTGAATAAGAAGTCGAGCAGGGTCATATTTCAGGGCCCAATGTATGGTAGTAGCTGAATCATGGATCACAAACACAGAACTCAGTTCCTAAGGACGGCTTCAATGAGACAACCCACCATGTACTCCTACATGGCCTCTCACCGATACCTTTTACCAAATCGTGTTCACACACTTAGCTCACACACAGTAGGACATGTTCACAAACCTCTGATTCATCCCCGACGAATCAGACCTGACTCAACTCTAAGCAGTAGCAGGCATGACAAACAAGCATGAATGAGTAGGCACATCAGGGCTCAAACAACTCCTACTCATGCTAGTGGGTTTCATCTATTTACTGTGGCAATGACAGGTCATGCAGAGGATAAAGGGGTTCAGCTACCGCAGCAAGTAACAAATAAGTCGTTGTTGTCCTAATGCATTAAAAGAGAGCAGGGCGAGAGAGTAGGATTGTATCGGAATGAACAAGGGGGTTTTGCTTGCCTGGCACTTCTGAAGATAGCATTGAGTCTTCATCAGTGTCAACGATCACATCACCGGTACAACGTCTATCGAGGGGGAACAACACCGGCAAACACAGAAGAAACACGATCAATGCAATGCGCAATATGATGCATGCTATGACATGGCAATATGAATGTGTTTTGGGCTAATGCACCTAGCTATGATTTAAATGAAGTTGGTTTGAATACATGATTCAACTTCCAACTCCATATATGGTTATTTAAATGCCCTTTATTTGTTTTGTCCAAAACAGAGGACAAACATTGCTCAAACATGCATGAAAATGGTACAGATGGATTCCTTGAATTTTTCTGATAATTTTTCATATATAAATTATTTCATTTGGAGTTACGGTTGAATTTCTATGAATTTTAGAAGTTTTGACATTTTCTGAAATAATAAATCATTTGAATTATTTAAATCCAGAAAACATTTACTGCGTCAGCATGACGTTGGCATGACGTCAGCAGGTCAACAGGGGCTGGTCCGGGTCAAACCTGACCAGTGGGCCCACTGGTCAGTGACTATGGCTAATCCTAATATAACTTAAACCTAACCTAGTTTAATTAGTCGGGCCGGGCCCGCATGTCAGTGAGTCAGTGGCTTAACTAAAATTAGTTATTAATTTAACCAAAAGTTAGCAGGGGCCGGGCCCACCTGTCAGTGACCCTGGGGAAGTCAAACAGGGTCAAATCCCAAGTCAGTGGGGTCAAACCCACCGGCGGCTTGACGCCGGCGAGGCCAGCCGCGGTGGCGAGCCTCGGGTTTGTGTCTCCGGCGACCAAACGGCCGGCGGAGGGCATCTACGTGATGCAGATGCACGTCCGCATCGGGTGGTGGTGGCAGCTGGGCCTGGGGTGGCCGGAGTTGTCGCCGGCGATGACCTTGGCGGTCGCCGGAGTTCGGACGAGGTCGGCTCCGATGCTAGGGGGCACGACGAGGCGCGTGAGGAGTGCTACGGGCTCGTGCGAGTGCGGCGGAGACGATGACGTGCTCAGGATCGATCCAACGTGGCTGTGGCCATGACGGCGATGTGCGGTGGCGGCGGCGGGTGCAGCCGAGCTCGGTGCTGTTGCTGTGGTGCTCGAGAGCGAGAACGGGAAGGGGGAGGAGGAAGAGGAGCTCACGGGGAGTCGGTTGAAGAAGACGGCGAGCTCAGGGAGGCCCTGTGGACGACGAATCGGGCGGCGGCATCCGGCGGCCGTGGACGGGGAAGAAGGGTCGCGGCGTCGTCTTGGGGTCCTCCGGCCTTGCGTGGGTCAGCGGAGAGGTGCTCGGGTTCTAGGCGGAGCTCGTGGGCTGGTCAGAGAAGCGAGGGGGAGGCGGTGGCCGCGGCAGCAGCAAGCGGCGGCGACGGGCTCCGCTCGGGCGCGTGAGGGAGAGAGAGCAGAGGAGGGGAGGAGCGAGGGAGAGCGCGAGGGGTTCCAGGGAGAGTGAGAGAGAGGCCAGGGGTGTCGTGGCGTCTCCAGGCGCATCGAGGAGGGAGGCAACCAGGCAGGAGGTGGCGCACGGCGGCGCGCGCGGCCGACAGGCAGCTGCCTGCGTGCTCTGGCGGGAGGAAGCAGGTGGCTGGCACGGGCCAGCACAGTGCTGGGCCGGCCAGCGGGCTGCCAGGTAAGGCCAGGTAGGTTCTGCTCTGTTTTATATTTCTGTTCTGTTTTATTTTTTTTAAATTTGTTTTGCCACTGTTTTGAATTTAAAATAATTCAAACAATGCCAAAAACTCCTCTGAATATTTTTATTTTGCTAGATGGACTTTTCCAAAAGCTCATAAAATATTTCAGGGGTATTTGAAATTATATTCTAATTATATGAATATAATTCAAATTCAAATAGCTAATGATTTAAATTCAAAGTCCCAAGATTAAGTCCTTAAAAATGTTCAATATTTTTGGTTTGGATCAAAACCCTTGCCAAAAATATTAAACATCCAAGAAGAGCATTTTGGAACAATGAATGAGATTTTAGGGTTTTTGCCCTTCTTTATTTAAGTTTTTGAGGCTTCCAAATTTCCTCAGTTCAAGTTTCAGAAATTTAAACATGATGCAAACACTAGGCAGCACCAGAAGCTAGGGATGTGACAACTCACCCCCACTAAACAAGAATCTCGACCCGAGATTCAAGTGTCGGGTAAGACGAAGGGGAAACGCAAACTAGTATAATCTTCACGATCCAGGGTGCACTTCATAAAAGCGTTGATTCGGTCACCATCTTTGTCCCGTCGTCTTGCTCTGAGAACTCCAACTAGCATGACAGCAAGAGGAAAAGGACAACTCCGGAAGAATCGATCTTCTCGAAGATCAATCAACTTAGGATCAGCTCACAAAGTGAGTCATAGCAACATCTCTTGAGCTGAGACACGAAGCATACATCTGAAGAAATGGAGTGAGACAGATGACGAGGGCTCGCTAAGTAGACAACAATTCCAGACTTAAGAATGTGGTGATCGGTTGTCAACGTAGCGAGGAGTTGAGTTGCCATGATACCACGACGAAACATCCTGGAGGAGGGTGATTCGTAGATTATTACCTTAAGTGGCAAAAAGAATTACCTTTGATATAGAGATCATTGAGACTCTCTATATCAGCCTAAGGCAAATCACAGCAATCGATTGGCGGGGGTCGGTAGAATGGCATACTCGGACTTGGATGATGTGGATTACCTTGTTGAAGACAACGTAATGGATGAATTTGCTTACCACCGGAAATGGAAGAGACCCGTGGTAGAATGGCACATTGGCGGTGCAAGCTGGGAACAAAAAGCAAATGCTGGGAATGATTCTGGTAACTGGGGAAGAACCCAACAATAGAGAGTGAATTCACTGTTTGAAAAGGTCATAGCATTGCCGAGGAAACTGAGAGGAATCCCAGTTAGTGCCGATGATAACACGTAGCGCTTGTGCGTGCTCTCAAGAACTTGAGCATTTCCATAATCATCAAGATTTTACCAATATCCGTGTCAAGGATCCTGGCAACACAACGTACTACCATGATGAGCAACGATGGATGATGCAGATGCAAAGGAGGATAACACTTTCTCAGATTTCATCTTGGCAGAGCCAAGGAAACAAAATCTAGATGATCGACCGAGAGACATTTAGCACTTCGCTTCTAATGTTCTCCTTGATGTACTAGCGTATCCCATTCATTGAAATGGTTTGGTATCTAGAACATCAAGTAAAGGTCGGACTTCAGGAACACAAAAATCCATAAGGAACAACTAGGGAGTAAATCCTACGAAGTCCTTATGGGAAGGTGGCCAACTTTCTCAATCAAGATACTACAATAATAGGTCTTCCGGCTGGGTGTGTTAGCCATGACATCCATTTTACCGGTCATCGAGGGACCAGTATTATAGTTCTTGGGGAAAGGTTCCAACCATCATATCTGCCTGAGATTCAGATCTGGTTGGTGTCAGGATATTCCAGACTCATCGAGTCTAGGAAGAAAACGAAAGTTTGCAGCACAAATCGACGAGATGACGTTGCGAGATTCTCGGGGAATGAACTACGATAGCAAGCTCCAAAGCATGAGCTGGTTCTGCTACGCACGTGTGAACACGTTGTTCCAGGCAAACATGATCACATGGTAGTCTTACAATAAAACACTACCGAGTTTAGGTAGGGAACCATCATTGAGGATATCGAAGTTCTTTCATAAGTCCGGATTAGCTCTTATGAAGGAACTCCTTCTCCTTGAACAAATCAATTAGTGGCTTGGGGTGCTACGGAATACATATGGAGTGGAGGTAATTAATCTACCAAACCATAGTATACTTTGCACATGCATGACTGACTTGGGACGATTCCAGAGGAAACAAAACAAACCTTTCTCAAACCCATGGCGGCAACTTGCACCAAATGCACATGAATTAGAGGAAGTCACTTCTCCCATCCAAGCATAGGCTTCATGAACGGAACACGAAGGCATTGCTTACAAAGTTTCCAACACTAGGTTGATGTTCAACATGAATCATGGGGGAGACAAAATGCTGCTGATGGGCTCAACAACAACTCATCGGAATTTCCATATCACTGGACTTCCACCATCATGTGAACACGGTGATAGTATTGGTCAGACCAAAAGATGTAATGGTATATGCTCGAGGGATCAACCACGAGTAAGACAACATTACGAGCATCATTGGTACTGATTTGATTGACGATAGCCCACACTCAAATCAAAGGATTGATAAGACAATAGGTCCAGCAACTGATCACAGGGACCAATTGATGAGGATATCATCTTTCTTCAACACACACTACACAAGAATATCCCTTTGGAACGAACTAAGTTAGGCAAGCTTTTATCTTCCAATTCTCCAAGTTGTTGTCTAGCTTAACCAACTAGCTCAGGGATATCCAACACAGATTCTTGGAGAAAGGGTGGTTCACAAGAAACCAACTTGATCACGAGCTCAACATAACAGTCAGGAAACAACCCGGTAACACTTCCAAGAAGATATTTGGAAAGTCACGAACCACCGGTATGTTACTAATGCTCGAGAACAATCTCGCTTTTAAGGGCAAGACGATATGATCAAATGAGTGAGGACTTGACAAGATCCTAACTCATCAATCGAAGGGTGCACCGAAATAAGGACTAGGTAGCACGATCAGTCTTAGAAGAATGATTCAAAAACCAACACGCTAAGAATGAAATTATTGACCTTTAACTACCAAGCAACGAGGTTGCTAGGAGTATTGATTTCACACATCACAATTCATTTGTCGGTATTCCGGTTGCATCAACATGAAGACCGAGGAATGACTAATGATGGTGAGAAGTATCACTACGTCAAAATTCATGAGAGTTGGTGCAGTTCTCATGACAATTCTGACATAAAGGGGGTAATACTCCAAGGTAGAACAGAACCAAAAGCTGGATTGGCATTTGATCTGCGGAATACAACTGCTTTGACCCAATCCTAGATATGGATGAGGTACTGGAGTTTGTTTCTCCTAGTCATTCAGGACAGAATGGCTTGACGGACCACAAGAGTAATAGGCATCGATGAACGAATGCACATATACTCTTGACTATCAATTGATAGACGAGGGTCAGAAGACAACTAGAGCGGGACAACTCAAAGGAACATACGATTTTCTGAGTTGTGGATGCATGGTTTAGCATGTCGAACGAAGTTCAACATATTTCTTCCGGATAACCCATGCAGAAAGGTAGAACTGGCAGAGCCACAATATATAATGGAGAACTCATCAAGAGCACTCTGGTTGTGATCGTTCAGTTCAAAAGAACTCCTGCCAAGAATGGTTCATGGTATTTGGAAGAACGATATACCACGGACCTCGAGGACTATCGCAAAGGTTACTAATATCCTAGAGGCACTAGCAATTACTATCAACATGAAGTAAGTAGGGTGAATCTTGGGCTCAGAAACCCAGGAGTAGAATAACTGCTACTAACTGGCATCACGGGATGCTTTCGAGAATGATAGCCAGAATCTTCACACTGGGAACACAAAACATTGCTAGTTACTAGGTGACTCCCTAAAACACCTAGGGTCATAATAATAGCTCCAACATATATGTCAAGGCAATAAATTACCTCAACGCACCGGTTAGTGTGCTTATTTTGACCATAAAGGACATCGGGAACGGAAAGAAAGGATTTGCAAATGCATCAGACTATTTAGAAACCTAGGATGACTCGGACAGCATAACGGCTGTAAATGCTCAGAAAAGATTTGAGACATTCACAAAAATGGTGGCATAACCACTCAGAAGCATAATATCAAGGTTTCGAGATCAACAGTTAACATACAGAAGTCGTAGGAACTGAACTCAAGCTTAAATCCAACAATCTTATAAGTCTACAGATTAGTAACACGTGATCCTGATAGAAAGAAGAGATAGCCTAGTTCTTAATCCCCGTAGAAGAGAAGATGATGACTCAGATCAGAAGGCCATGAGGTATAAGGAGTAAAAAGAGCCTTACGTTCCATCCCACAATCAATTCCCTTATATAACTAAAGAATTTCTAGACTCAACTTCGACCAGTTTGGCTTGGTAATCCTTCAGGCAGTCAAGCTCTGATACCAAAGCTGTCAGGACCCCGATCCTAAGTCGCACTGATCTAGCATGTAACACATCATATCACTTTGCGGCCTCACGCACGGTATTCCCACGGGTGCCACCTTACCTGGCCCGGGACCGTTTGCGCCTTTTGGCTCACGTATATGATAGTGTCGCTAGCATCCATATGACAAAGAACCCGGGCTGACATGGCTAGTCGTGAACCCAAAGTGGCACTAACTTACAAGGACAGGCATCCATGACCCAGCATCGAACGTGTCGGTCATCAGCGAGTGAATCCAGGCTGTGGCACTGGGCTAGCAGGACTCCGGTGAACCGGGATGTAGCGGGCTAACAGGACTCCGGTATTCATCGCGTGACATTTCCCCGAAGGGACAGACACAGGAACGAAGAAGGACACATGCCGGCCAGCCTAAGTGTTCCGGAGCAGTAGCAAGCTACCATGGCTCAGTGGAAACACTAGGAGACATTTCCCGGTAAGAGAGGCTACTAAGGATAAACAACTAGATAGCCAGATCCCACACATACCAAGCATTTCAATAACATACACACAATATGCTTGATATGTGCAAATACAACATCGCATCACAACATGACTCTACGACTCAAGTATTTATTCATTAGGCTCCGAGGAGCGGGATATTACAAACATGGGTCTCATGGCCCAACAATCAGAGCATACAAGTCAAAGCACATGCGGAAGCTTAACATGTCTGAGTACAGACATCTATAAATGAAAAAGGCTGAGAAGCCTGACTATCTACCAGATCCTGCCGAGGGCACAAGATCGTAGCTGAGGTAACAAGCTAAACGTCGAAGTCCACGTGGAACTACTAGTGAGACTGAAGTCTCTCTGCAAAAACATAATTTAAGCAACGTGAGTACAAATGTACCCAGCAAGACTTACATCAGAACTAACTACATATGCATCATTATCAACAAAGGGGATGGTGGGGTTTAACGGCAGCAAGCCAGCTTTGACTCGGTGGCTATCCTAAACTACGACTGCAAGTAACTCTTTTGAGGTGGCGCACACGAGTCCACATATTCACCATATCAATACACCATTATGGATCCGCTCCCGTCTCCCTACGAGAACGCCATCCATAGCACTCACGCTTATCTTGCGTATTTTAGGGTATCCACTTTCACTTGTCTATGAACTGATATAAGCAACCCAGAAGTCCTTTTCCGCGGACACGGCTATTCGAATAGATGATGTTAACCCTGCAGGGGTGTACTTCTTCATACATGTTTCCACCACTTAGCGTCTGCACACGGCATGTGCTCGGCAGACTTCAAGCGAAAGCCGACGTGGGTGTAGACCACGACCTACCTAAACACTCAAGTCTCTAGTCCAGGTTTATCGCCTATTCGGGTTCCATCCATGAGGAGATCCGGCCGGAGTTTCGCTCACAGCCCCAAACGATGTGAACAGGGTTCCGTGACACCAAACGGGCGCCCGGTATACCCGGCCACGTGCCTACCGCATCACAGCCCACCCCTTCGGCCAGCGCTGTGCACGGCCTCCAGCATACTACAAACACCAGAAACTACTTGCAACTCCTGGACAGAGGACTTGGGTGAATAAGAAGTCGAGCGGGGTCATATTTCAGGGCCCAATGTATGGTAGTAGTTGAATCATGGATCACAAACACAGAACTCAGTTCCTAAGGACGGCTTCAATGAGACAACCCACCATGTACTCCTACATGGCCTCTCACCGATACCTTTTACCAAATCGTGTTCACACACTTAGCTCACACACAGTAGGACATGTTCACACGCCTCTGATTCATCCACGATGAATCAGACCTGACTCAACTCTAAGCAGTAGCAGGCATGACAAACAAGCATGAATGAGTAGGCACATCAGGGCTCAAACAACTCCTACTGATGCTAGTGGGTTTCATCTATTTACTGTGGCAATGACAGGTCATGCAAAGGATAAAGGGGTTCAGCTACCGCAGCAAGTAACAGATGAATCGGTGTTGTCCTAATGCATTAAAAGAGAGCAGGGCGAGAGAGTAGGATTGTATCGGAATGAACAAGGGTGTTTTGCTTGCCTGGCACTTCTGAAGATAGCATTGAGTCTTCATCAGTGTCAACGATCACATCGTCGGTACAATGTCTATCGAGGGGGAACAACACCGGCAAACACAGAAGAAACACGATCAATGCAATGCGCAATATGATGCATGCTATGACATGGCAATATGAATGTGTTTTGGGCTAATGCACCTAGCTATGATTTAAATGAAGTTGGTTTGAATACATGATTCAAATTCCAACTCCATATATGGTTATTTAAATGCCCTTTATTTGTTTTGTCCAAAACAGAGGACAAACATTGCTCAAACATGCATGAAAATGGTACAGATGGATTCCTTGAATTTTTTTGATAATTTTTCATATATAAATTATTTCATTTGGAGTTACGGTTGAATTTCTATGAATTTTAGAAGTTTTGGACATTTTCTGAAATAATAAATCATTTAAGATTTATTTAAATTCCAGAAAGGAATTATTGCGTCAGCATGACCTCATAGTGACGTCAGCAGGTCCACGGGCGCCGTCCAGGTCAAACTGACCTGTGGGCCCTGCGTGTCAGTGTCTGGACTAACTAACCTAATTAAAATTAACCCTAACTAACTTGGTTAGCCGGGCGGGGCCCGCATGTCAGTGAGTCAGTGGCTTAACTAAAATTATTTATTAATTTAACCAAAAGTTAGCAGGGGCCGGGCCCACCTGTCAGTGACCCTGGGGAAGTCAAACAGGGTCAAATCCCGAGTCAGTGGGGTCAAACACACCGGCGGCTTGACGCCGGCGAGGCCAGCCGCGGTGGCGAGCCTCGGGTTTGTGTCTCCGGCGACCAAACGGCCGGCGGAGGGCATCTACGTGATGCAGATGCACGTCCGCATCGGGTGGTGGTGGCAGCTGGGCCTGGGGTGGCCGGAGTTGTCGCCGGCGATGACCTTGGCGGTCGCCGGAGTTCGGACGAGGTCGGCTCCGATGCTAGGGGGCACGACGAGGCGCGTGAGGAGTGCTACGGGCTCGTGCGAGTGCGGCGGAGACGATGACGTGCTCAGGATCGATCCAACGTGGTTGTGGCCACGACGGTGATGTGCGGTGGCGGCGGCGGGTGCGGCCGAGCTCGGTGCTGTTGCTGTGGTGCTCGAGAGCGAGAACGGGAAGGGGGAGGAGGAAGAGGAGCTCACGGGGAGTCGGTTGAAAAAGACGGCGAGCTCAGGGAGGCCCTGTGGACGACGAATCGGGTGGCGGCATCCGGCGGCCGTGGACGGGGAAGAAGGGTCGCGGCGTCGTCTTGGGGTCCTCCGGCCTTGCGTGGGTCGGCGGAGAGGTGCTCGGGTTCTAGGCGGAGCTCGTGGGCTGGTCAGAGAAGCGAGGGGGAGGCGGTGGCCGCGGCAGCAGCAAGCGGCGGCGACGGGCTCCGCTCGGGCGCGTGAGGGAGAGAGAGCAGAGGAGGGGGAGGAGCGAGGGAGAGCGCGAGGGGTTCCAGGGAGAGTGAGAGAGAGGCCAAGGGTGTCGTGGCGTCTCCAGGCGCATCGAGGAGGGAGGCAACCAGGCGGGAGGTGGCGCACGGCGGCGCGCGCGGCCGACAGGCAGCTGCCTGCCTGCTCTGGCGGGAGGAAGCAGGTGGCTAGCACGGGCCAGCACAGTGCTGGGCCGGCCAGCGGGCTGCCAGGTAAGGCCAGGTAGGTTCTGCTCTGTTTTATATTTCTGTTCTGTTTTATTTTTTTTAAATTTGTTTTGCCACTGTTTTGAATTTAAAATAATTCAAACAATGCCAAAAACTCCTCTGAATATTTTTATTTTGCTAGATGGACTTTTCCAAAAGCTCATAAAATATTTCAGGGGTATTTGAAATTATATTCTAATTATATGAATATAATTCAAATTCAAATAGCTAATGATTTAAATTCAAAGTCCCAAGATTAAGTCCTTAAAAATGTTCAATATTTTTGGTTTGGATCAAAACCCTTGCCAAAAATATTAAACATCTAAGAAGAGCATTTTGGAACAATGAATGAGATTTTAGGGTTTTTGCCCTTCTTTATTTAAGTTTTTGAGGCTTCCAAATTTCCTCAGTTCAAGTTTCAGAAATTTAAACATGATGCAAACACTAGGCAGCACCAGAAGCTAGGGATGTGACACTACCAAATATAATGGGACAAAAGTCATCATGTGGGGAACCAAGAACAAGCAAATCAGTAGGATATTTAATTTTCCCACACAAGACTTCAACATCTCTAACAATCCCAATTGGTGAAATAGTGTCTCTATTGGCAAGCTTAATAGTGACATCAATATCTTTTATCTCAGCAGGTGCAACATCATGCATAATTTTTTTGTATAAGGAATGAGGTATTGCACTCACACTAGCACCCATATCACATAATCCATGATAGCAATGATCTCCTATTTTAATAGAAACAACAGGCATGCCAACAACAGGTCTATGTTTATTTTTAGTATCGGTTTTAGCAATTCTAGCAGCTTCATCACAGAAATAAATAACATGTCCATCAATATTATCGACCAAGAGATCTTTGACCATAGCAATACTAGGTTCAACTTTAATTTGCTCAGGGGGTATATGTGTTCTAGTATTACTCTTACGAACCACAGTTGAAGCTTTAGCATGATCCTTTATTCTAACATGGAAAGGTGGTTTCTCAATATAAGCGGTAGGAACAATAGGATCAACATTATAAGTGATAGTTTTTTCTTCAACTTTAATAGGTTCTACTACCTTTATTTCAAATGGAGGATGATATTTAAACCACTTCTCCTTAGGGAGATCAACATGAGTAGCAAATGATTCACAGAAAGAAGCTACTACCTCAGAGTCAAGTCCATATTTAGTGCTAAATTGACGAAAAGCATCGGTATCCATAAAAGATTTAACACAATCAAATTTAGGGGTTATACCTAACTCCTTACCTTCGTTGAGTTCCCAATATTCATAGTTGTGTTTAATTCTTTCCAATAAATCCCATTTGAATTCAATAGTATTCATCATAAAAGAACCAGTATAAGAAGTATCGAGCATGGAGCGATCATTATGAGAAAGCCGAGCATAAAATTTTTGAATAATAATTTCTCTTGAGACCTCATGATTGGGACATGAATATAACATTGACTTAAGCCTCCCCCAAGCTTGAGCGATACTTTCTTCTTCACGAGGCCAAAAATTATATATATAATTCCGATCACGATGAACCAGATGCATAGGATAAAACTTCTGATGAAATTCCAATTTCAATCGGTTGTAGTTCCATGATCCAATATCATCACATAGCCTATACCATGTCAATGCCTTTCCCATCAAAGATAAAGGGAAGACCTTCTTCTTGACAACATCCTCGGGCATACCTGCAAGCTTAAACAATCCACAAACTTCATTCACATAAATTAGGTGCATATCAGGATGTAATGTTCCATCTCCTGTATAGGGATTAGCTAGCAGTTTCTCTATCATACCCGAAGGAATTTCAAAGTAAATATTTTCAGTAGGTTCATTAGGTTGAGGAGAAACTCTTTGCACCTCTGGTCGAGGTGAAGACACCCCGAACAAGCCCATCAAAGGATTATTTTCCATAGTAACAAGTGACAGTAAATTTCAGCACACTATATAAATGTTTCCTTACCAAATTCCACTTACCAAAGGCGCGTCACTCCCTTGCAACGGCGCCAGAAAAGAGTCTTGATGACCCACAAGTATAGGAGATCTATCATAGTCCTTTAGATAAGTAAGAGTGTCGAACCCAACGAGGAGCAGAAGGAAATGACAAGCGGTTTTCAGTAAGGTATTCTCTGGAAGCACTGAAATTATCGGTAACAGATAGTTTTGTGATAAGGTAATTCGTAACGGATAACAACTAAAAAAAGTAAAACAAGGTGCAGCAAGGTGGACCTATCCTTTTTATAGCAAAGGACAAGCCTGGACGAACCCTTATATAAAGCAAAGCACTCTCGAGGACACATGGGAATTACTGTCAAACTAGTTTTCATCATGCTCATATGATTCGCGTTCGTTACTTTGATAATTTAATATGTGGGTGGACCGGTGCTTGGGTGATGTCCTTTCTTAGACAATCCTCCCACTTATGATTAACCCCTCTCCCAAGCATCTGCAACTACGAAAGAAGAATTAAGGTAAACCTAACCATGGCATGAAACATATGGATCCAAATCAGCCCCTTACGAAGCAATACATAAACCATGGTTTAAGCTTCTGTCACTCTAGCAACCCATCATCTACTTATTACTTCCCAATGCCTTTCCCTAGGCCCAAATCATGGTGAAGTGTCATGTAGTCGACATTCACATAACACCGCTAGAGGAGAGACAACATACATCTTATCAAAATATCGAATGAATATCAAATTCACATGATTACTTATAACAAGACTTCTCCCATGTCCTTAGGAACAAACGTAACTACTCACAAATCATATTCATGTTCATAATCAGAGGGGTATTGAATAGCATTAAGGATCTGAACATATGATCCTCCACCGGATAAACCAACTAGCATCAACTACATGGAGTAATCAACACTACTAGCAATCCACAGGTACCAATCTAAGGTTTTGAGACAAAGATCAGATACAAGAGATGAACTAGGGTTTGAGAGGAGATGGTGTTGGTGAAGATGTTGATGGATATTGACGCCCTCTTGATGAGAGGATCGATGGTGACGATGATGGCGGTGATTTTGCCCCTCCCGGAGGGATGTTTCCCCGGCAGAACAGCTCCGCCTGAGCCCTAGATTGGTCCTGCCAAGGTTCTGCCTCGAGACGGCAGCGCTTCATCCTGAAAGCTTCCTCATGATTTTTTCCGAGGGCAAAAGACACCATATAGCAGAAGATGGATGCCAGGGGCCTGTCAGGTGGCCCACGAGGCAGGGGCACGCCCAGGGGGTAGGGCGCGCCCTCCACCCGCGTGGATGACTGGTGGCCCCCCTCTGGTGCTTTCTTCGCCCAATATTTTTAATATATTCCAAAATTGATCATCGTGGAGTGTCAGAACTTTTGGAGTTGTGCAGAATAGGTCCCTAATATTTGCTCCTTTTCCAGTCCAGAACTCTAGCTGCCGGCATTCTCCCTCTTCATGTAAACCTTATAAAATAAGAGAGAAAAGGCATAAGTATTGTGATATAATGTGTAGTAATAGCCCATAATGCAATAAATATTGATATGAAAGCATGATGCAAAATGGACGTATCAGCCGCCCGTACCTAGGGTTCATCTGCCGCTCGTGTTGACCTGCTGCCCTAGAGAGTCCTTTTCCCGAGCCCTTGCTCTAGGTTTTTTCTCTCCCACCGGTCATCTTGATCAGTGTTTTCTTTTTGGTCTTCCGATCTAAGCTTGATCGATTTGCGTCGCCCGCCGCCGCCATCGACCCCCGCCTCCGCCCTACTTCCACCGCCGTGACACTCGGCCCCTCCTTCGACTCGACGGCCCGTCAGTATCAGCCCTGTGCCAGCCGTCACCGCCCTACTGCGGACTCCTGCATCGCCCCGACCCGACGGCCTCACCCAATGCGGCGGCACGTCACAGCCGTCGTTCGCGCATCAGCCCGCCTGTCGATCCACACCATCCATCGCCACCCGCCTTCGCCGCGTCTGCACGACGGCCCTATAGTGTGCCTCACCGACCTCATGCCCGGCTACGTTGGGCCGGCTACGTCAGGCTCGTCGGCTGCCTCGAGCTCGAGCGCCGCTGCTCCGTTTATCGCCCGGGCCTTGTAGCCAGGGCGCTGGCGCGGCTTTGGCAGCCTGGGTACCGGTATTGAAGCGCTCATCCGTACGTCGTCCAATGTCGTTCGTTGTTGCCGGCTTCATCTCGGACTCCGCCGCCAACTCGCCTCCATCGAGCGGCATTCCTGACCTCGCGCGCGATCGCCTTTATCACCCGCTCGGCGTTGCCGTTTGCCCCATCTACGCCGCGCGACCGACCTGGCCTGTCGGTTGCACGCACCTCTGCAGGTCCCATGAAGATTGTCCCGAGTACAGCACGCCGCTCCACCGATCGAGCATCGGGTTGCCGCTGCGTCGCCCCATCGGGATGTGATCGTGTGCATGCATGGTGGTTAGCTGGTTAGCTCGTGAGTGGCCGTTGCGTGTGGTTAGGCCAGGTAGTGTGGTCGTGTGTGTGCGCACTGGGTATAAGTACCTTTCACGTGTACTGGTTAAAGGTGTGGGTCTGTTGTCGCGCCACGGTGACGGTATGTGCCGAGCTGAGGGGGAGGGGCCTATGGAAGATGTAGTCTTCGTCGGGACCATGTTATGTGCCCGGTCGATGTGAGAGTTCTTCCGGGGTGGTGATGCGTGTGTGTGTACCTTCATGTATCTGTGTTTGAGTAGTTGAGTTAAATAGAAGCCAACATACAGGTCGTTCGGCGGCTGGGGAATTCGTTGCCGGAAAATTCTGTTCATCTTCTTCTACCTTTGTCTAGCGTTCGTCCCCGGAGGGCAGCTCGGCGTTTGTTGCCGGAAGGTTTGTCCCAACATTTGGTATCAAAAGATTGGTTATCTTGGGCATCGTTTCCCTCGCCGGAGGCGTGCCAGCGGTGGCAGCATTTTCCGGTGGATGTGCGATGAAGCTCTGGGCCATGTGTCGGCCTATGGAGGTGCGTGGCGCTGCGGCGGTCATGGCGGATGCAGAGGTGGTGCGCGGTGAGTCTGCAACAAGCGCGGCGGACGTGGAGTCCTCGGAGGCATGGCGGCGGCACAAGGCGGGCACGGTGGCGATCGGCATCAGCGCGCCAGATTAAGTTCGTGGCGGTGGTGACCAACGTCAGCATGCCAGTTCGAGTCGGCGGCTGTGACAACAACGACGATGGGAGCTCCGACAACTCCGGCGACAGCATGTCAAGATTAGGAGGAAAAATGTTAGTCATAATCTTGACTTAGAGCGCGTGTTGGCGGACGTGGTTGTGCCATTGTGGAGAACCAGCACGACCGGCGGACGTGGTGCGTGTAGTTAGTCAGTTAGCACATGCATAGGACTGGATGTGATCATGTGCATGCATGGTGGTTAGCTGGTTAACTCGTGAGTGGCCGTTGTGTGAGGTTAGGCCAGGTAGTGTGGTCGTGTGTGTGCGCACCGGGTGTAAGTACCTTTCACGTGTACTGGTTAAAGGCGCCGGTCTGTTGCCGCACCACTGTGACGTTATGTGCCAAGCCGAGGGAAAGGGGCCTAAGAAAGATGTAGTCTTCGCCGGGACCGTAATATGCACTGGGTCGATGTGAGAGTTCTTTCGGAGTTGTGCTGCGTGTGTGTGTGCGCGTGTGTACCTCCATGTATCTATATTTGAGTAGTTGAGTTGAATAGAAGCCAACATATAAGTCATTCGGCGGCTGGGGCATTCGTCGCCGGAAAATTATGTTCGTCTTCTTCTACCTTCGTCTAGCATTTGTCACCGGAGGGCGGTTCGGCGTTTATCACCGGACGGTTTGTCCCAACAACCTACACATAGTAGGTTGTTGATTATATTCTTGCAAGATTTTGTTCTTCAAATTTGCAGTTGGCTAATTCTGTTGATAAAAATGACTGAAACTGTACGACTTAATATTTACTGACCACGAATACTTTAATGATACTAATATAAATGCATGAAAATCTTCCGATAGGGTTGCTTGAAATTGTCACTTCTGATTTGTGTTTAAGTTTGCCGAAATTCTGCATCTTCTAATTCAATGGCACATTCACAAGCCCTTATTGCTACAATGCTAGTTGTACTCGTATAGGTAGTATTGTTGCTACTTTTTTCGTTTCTCCTCCAATTCCTAGCATTCCGGTTTTCAGATATCAACTACAATAGAACTAAAGTAGTGATCTAAAAGGTCTTATATTTCTTTACAGAGAAAGTATAATCCATGAGATTTGGGTATAACCAATACATGGATATAATCCATGATATATGGGTATAATCATTGGTCTCATTGACCCTATTATAATGTCAATGTCAAACACTACTTTTTGACAAGGAGGATAACCCCCGGCCTCTGCATCAGGACGATGCATGCAATCATATATTATTAATAATGCAAAATTCAGTAGCCGAACACCATCGACCTGAAAATAAAGCAGAAAACAAATCATGAGGCATATACCTCGCGATAGTACCTCCCCCAGATAGCCACTAATCCCTATGATACAAGACACAACATAAACAAAAAATATACAACTCGTAGACTACGCCTTCAAGAAAGGATCACCGCACATGCGCCGATGGTGTCGAGTCCACGACAAGGTTGAACTCCGGATTCTCATCCCCAAAGCCAAGCTTCAATCCACCACCTTCAGCAAGCACACGACAAAGGCGCGCGAAGACATAGTCTGATCAAAGATCTTGTGTTTCCACTGGAGTGCATTAACTCATTACTGAAGCCGTCTGTACCATCCATCCTTATCCGTCTATCGACACCTCGATAACCAAATACCTCTGGAGGAGACAACGAAAGGCAAAGACGTCCCATACCGCCTGCCTCCCGCTACTGTTGCACCACCTTCAGTCTGACAACAACATGATAAACATGACACCTCCACCAGAGCCACCGTGCATCACTTGCCGGTAGCAGGCATGACTTGACGTCACCATATAAGATGATGTGCGTAGCATCTGCTGGTAGCACATCCACCGGTGGCTTCACCTGCCGGCAACAGACACCGCCCGACAACTCCAAAAGAGGCAAATGTATCACCTGCCGAGCCACATTGAACCCAATCTGTTGATGGAGGGGGCTTCCCATACCGCCACCATCCTTAGAAGCCCGTCACCACCTCGAGATCCAGACTCCGAATCGCCCACATGATCCCGGAGTCCGCCACCATTGATGAAGAGGGGTTGATGACCCACAAGTATAGGGGATCTATCGTAGTCCTTTCAATAAGTAAGAGTGTCGAACCCAACGAGGAGCAGAAGGAAATGATAAGCGGTTTTCAGTAAGGTTTTCTCTGCAAGCACTGAAATAGTAGGTGATAGATAGTTCTGTGATAAGATAAATAGTAACGAGCAAAAAGTAAATAAAGTAAATAAAGTGCAGCAAGGTGGCCAATCCTTTATGTAGCAAAGGATAACCCTGCACAAATTCTAATAATGAAGAAGGAGCTCCCGAGGACACATTGGAAATTATCGTCAAGCTAGTTTTCATCACGTTCATAAGATTCGCGTTCGGTACTTTGATAATTTGATATGTGGGTGGACCGGCACTTGGGTACTGCCCTAACATGGACAAGCATCCCACTTATGATTAACCCCTATTGCAAGCATCTGCAACTACAAAAAGGAGTATTAAGGTAAACCTAACCACAGCATTAAACATATGGGTCCATATCAGCCCCTAACGAAGCAACGCATAAACTAGGATTTAACCTTCTGTCACTCTAGCAACCCATCATCTGCTTATTAGTTCCCTATGCCTTCCTCTCGGCCCAAATAATGGTGAAGTGTCATGTAGTCGACGTTCACATAACACCACTAGAGGAGAGACAACATACATCTCATCAAAATATCGAACGAATACCAAATTCATATGACTACTAATAGCAAGACTTCACCCATGTCCTCAGGAACAAACGTAACTACTCACAAAGCATATTCATGTTCATAATCAGAGGGGTAATAATATGCATAAAGGATCTGAACATATGATCTTCCACCAAGTAAACCAAATAGCATCAACTACAAGGAGTAATCAACACTACTAGCAACCCACAGGTACCAATTTATGGTTTTTATACAAGATTGGATACAAGAGATGAACTAGGGTTTTGAGATGAGATGGTGCTGGTGAAGATGTTGATGGAGATTGACCCCCTCCCGATGAGAGGATCGTTGGTGATGACGTTGGTGATGATTTCCCCCTCCCGGAGGGAAGTGCCCCCAGCAGAACAGCTCCGCCAGAGCCCTAGAATGATTCCGCCAAGGTTCCGCCTCGTGGCGGCGGAGTTTCGTCCCGTAAGCTTGCCCACGATTTTTTCCAGGTGAAAACCCTTCATATAGAAGAAGATGGACGTCGGAGGCCCACCAGGGAGCCCAGGAGATAGGGGGGCGCGCCCTACAGGGGGGGCGCCCCCTGTCTCCTGGACAGGGTGTGGGCCCCCTGGCCTATTTCTTTTGCCCAAAAATTCTTATTAAATCTGAAAAGTTGTTTCGTGGAGTCTCAGGTCTTTTGGAGTTGTGCAGAATAGGTTTCCAGCGTTTGCTCCTTTTCCAGCCAGAATTCCAGATGCCGGCATCCCCCCTCTTCATGGTAAACCTTTTAAAATAAGGGAGAATAGCCATAAGTATTGAGATATAATGTGTAATAACAACCCATAATGCAATATATATTGACATAAAAGCATGATGCAAAATGGACGTATCAGGGGTCGCCACCCCGGTTACATGCGCTACATGGAGCACCCATCGTCGCGCCAGTCATTGTCGTGGCCCATACAACAGCAACCGCTGCCGCAGTCCCGCTGTTGGGGAACGTAGTAATTTCAAAAAAAAAATCCTACGTACACGAAAGATCATGGTGATGGCATAGCAACGAGAGGGGAGAGTGTTCGTCCACATACCCTCGTAGACCGTAAGCGGAAGCGTTATGACAACGCGGTTGATGTAGTCGTACGTCTTCACGATCCGACCGATCCAAGTACCGAACGTACGACACCTCCGAGTTCAGCACACGTTCAGCTCGATGACGATCCCCGGGCTCCGATCCAGCAAAGCTTCGGGGATGAGTTCCGTCAGCACGACGGCGTGGTGACGATGATGATATTCTACCGGCGCAGGGCTTCGCCTAAACTCCGCGACGATATGACCGAGGTGGAATATGGTGGAGGGGGGCACCGCACACGGCTAAGGAACGATCCGTAGATCAACTTGTGTGTTATGGGGTGCCCCCTTGCCCCCGTATATAAAGGAGCAAGGGGGAGGGGCGGCCGGCCAAGGGAGGGCACGCCAGGGAGGGGTCCTACTCCCACCGGGAGTAGGACTCCCTCCTTTCCTAGTCCAACTAGGAGACCTTCCATGTAGTAGGAGTAGGAGAGAAGGAAAGGGAAGAGAGAAGGGAAGGAAGGAGGGGGTGCGGCCCCTCCCCCTAGTCCAATTCGGACTGGGCCTTGGGGGGGCGCGCGGCCTGCCCTAGGCAGCCCCTCTCTCTTTCCCGTATGGCCCAATAAGGCCCAATACTTCTCCCGGCGAATTCCCGTAACTCTGCGGTACTCCGAAAAATACCCGAATCATTCGGAACCTTTACGAAGTCCGAATATAGTCGTCCAATATATCGATCTTTACGTCTCGACCATTTCGAGACTCCTCGTCATGTCTCCGATCTCATCCGGGACTCCAAACTCCTTCGATACATCAAAACTCATAAACTCATAATATAACTGTCATCGTAACGTTAAGCGTGCGGACCCTACGGGTTCGAGAACTATGTAGACATGACCTAGAACTATTCTCGGTCAATAACCAATAGCGGAACCTGGATGCCCATATTGGTTCCTACATATTCTACGAAGATCTTTATCGGTCAAACCGCATAACAACATACGTTGTTCCCTTTGTCATCGGTATGTTACTTGCCCGAGATTTGATCGTCGGTATCCAATACCTAGTTCAATCTCGTTACCGGCAAGTCTCTTTACTCGTTCCGTAATGCATCATTCCGTAACCAACTCATTTGGTCACATTGCTTGCAAGGCTTATAAAGATGTGCATTACCGAGAGGGCCCAGAGATACCTCTCCGACAATCGGAGTGACAAAACCTAATCTCGAAATACGCCAACTCAACATGTACCTTCGGAGACACCTGTAGTACTCCTTTATAATCACCCAGTTACGTTGTGACGTTTGGTAGTACCCAAAGTGTTCCTCCGGTAAACGGGAGTTGCATAATTCTCATAGTTACAGGAACATGTATAAGTCATGAAGAAAGCAATAGCAACATACTAAACGATCAAGTGCTAGGCTAACGGAATGGGTCATGTCAATCACATCATTCTCCTAATGATGTGATCCCATTAATCAAATGACAACTCTTTTGTCCATGGCTAGGAAACATAACCATCTTTGATAAACGAGCTAGTCAAGTAGAGGCATACTAGTGACACTATGTTTGTCTATGTATTCACACATGTATTATGTTTCCGGTTAATACAATTCTAGCATGAATAATAAACATTTATCATGAAATAAGGAAATAAATAATAACTTTATTATTGCCTCTAGGGCATATTTCCTTCAGTCTCCCACTTGCACTAGAGTCAATAATCTAGTTCACATCGCTATGTGATTTAACACCAATATTCACATCTGCATGTGATTAATACCCATAGTTCACATCATCATGTGATCAACACCCAAAGGGTTTACTAGAGTCAATAATCTAGTTCACATCGCTATGTGATTAACACCCAAAGGGTTTACTAGAGTCAATAATCTAGTTCACATCGCTATGTGATTAACACCCAAAAGAGTACTAAGGTATGATCATGTTTTGCTCGTGAGAGAAGCTTAGTCAACGGGTCTGTCATATTCAGAGCCGTATGTATTTCGCAAATATTCTATGTCCACAATGCTCTGCACGGAGCTACTCTAGCTAATTGCTCCCACTTTCAATATGTATCCAGATTGAGACTTAGAGTCATCTGGATTGGTGTAAAAGCTTGCATCGTTGTAACTTTTACGACGGGCTCTTTTATCACCTCCATAATCGAGAAACGTCTCCTTAGTCCTCACTAAGGATATTCTTGACCCATGTCCAGTGATCTACTTATTAGATCAAAATTGTATTCCTTTGCCAAACACAGAGCAAGGTATACAATAGGTCTGGTTCACAGCATAGCATACTTTATAGAACCTATGACTGAGGCATAGGGAATGACTTTTCATTCTCTTTCTATTTTCTGCAATGGTCGGGTCTTGAGTCTTACTCAACTTCACACCTTGTAACACAGGCAAGAACTCCTTCTTTGACTGTTCCATTTTGAACTATTTCAAAAATTTATCAAGGTATGTACTCATTGAAAAATCTTATCAAGCGTCTTGATCTATCTATATAGATCTTGATGCTCAATGTGTAAGCAGCTTCACCGAGGTCTTGCTTTGAAAAACTCTTATTCAAGTATCCTTTCATGCTATCCAGAATTTCCATATCATTTCCAATTAACAATATGTCATCCACATATAATATTAGAAATGCTACAGAGCTCCCACTCACTTTCTTGTAAATACAGGCTTCTTCAAAAGTCTGTATAAAACCATATGCTTTGATCAACTCATCAAAGCGTATATTCCAACTCCGAGATGCTTGCACCAGTCCATAGATGGATTGCTGGAGCTTGCACAATTTGTTAGCACCTTTAGGATTGACAAAACCTTCTGGTTGCATCATATACAACTCTTCTTTAAGAAAACCATTAAGGAATGCAGTTTTGTTTATCCATTTGCCAGATTTCATAAAATGCGGCAATTGCTAACATGATTCAGACAGACTTAAGCATAGATACGAGTGAAAAACTCTCATCGTAGTCAACACCTTGAACTTGTCGAAAACCTTTTTGCGACAATTCTAGCTTTGTAGATAGTAACACTATCAGCGTCCGTCTTCCTCTTGAAGATCCATTTAATCTCAATGTCTCGCTGATCATTGGGCAAGTCAATCAAAGTCCATACTTTGTTTTCATACATGGATCTTATCTCAGATCTCATAGCCTCAAGCCATTTTGCGGAATCTGGGCTCACCATCGCTTCCTCATAGTTCGTAGGTTCTTCATGGTCTAGTAACATAACTTCCAGAACAGGATTACCGTGCCACTCTGGTGCGGATCTTACTCTGTAAGACCTACGAGATTTTGTAGTAACTTAATCTGAAGTTTCATGATCATCATCATTAACTTCCTCACTAATTGGTATAATAGTCACAGGAACAGATTTCTGTGATGAACTACTTTCAAATGAGGGAGCAGGTACAGTTACCTCATCAAGTTCTACTTTCCTCCCACTCACTTCTTTCAAGAGAAACTCCTTCTCTAGAAAGGATCCATTCTTAGCAACGAATGTTTTGCCTTCAGATCTGTGATAGAAGGTGTACCCAACAGTTTCCTTTGGGTATTCTATGAAGACGCACTTCTTTGATTTGGGTTCGAGCTTATCAGGTTGAAAACCTTTTTCATATAAGCATCGCAACTCCAAACTTTAAGAAACGACAGCTTAGGTTTACTGCCAAACCATAGTTCATACGGTGTCGTCTCAACGGATTTAGATGGTGCCCTTTTTTAAACGTATAGTTCATACGGTGTCGTCTCAACGGATTTAGATGGTGCCCTTTTTTAAACGTGAATGCAGCTGTCTCTAATGCACAACCCCAAAACTATAGTGGTAAAACCGATAAGAGACATCATAGATCGCACCATATCCAATAAAGTGTGGTTACGACGTTCGGACACACCATAACGTTGTGGTGTTCCAGGTGGCGTGAGCTGTGAAACTATTCCACATTGTTTTACTTGAAGACCAAACTCGTAACTCAAATATTCGTCTCCGCGATCAGATCGTAGAAACTTTATTTTCTTGTTACGATGATTTTTCCACTTCACTCTGAAATTCTTTGAACCTTTTCAACTATTTCAGACTTATGTTTCATCAAGTAGATATACCCATATCTGCTCAAATCATCTTGTGAAGGTCAGAAAATAACGATACTTGCCACGAGCATCAACACTCATTGGATCGCATACATCGGTATGTATTATTTCCAATAAGTCAGTAGCTTGTTCCATTGTTCCGGAGAACGGAGTTTTAGTCATCTTGCCCAAAAGGCACGGTTCGCAAGCATCAAATGATTCATAACCAAGTGATTCCGAAAATCCATCTTTATGGAGTTTCTTCATGCGCTTTACACCGATATGACCCAAACGGCAGTGCCACAAATAAGTTGCACTATCATTATTAACTTTGCATCTTTTGGCATCAATATTATGAATATGTGTATCACTATGATCGAGATCCAACAAACTATTTTCATTGGGTGTATAACCATCGAAGGTCTTATTCATGTAAACAGAATAACAATTATTCTCTAACTTTAAATGAATAACCGTATCGCAATAAACACGATCAAATCATGTTCATGCTCAACGCAAATGCCAAATAACATTTATTTAGGTTTAACACTAATCCCGAAAGTATAGGGAGTGTGCGATGATGATCATATCAATCTTGGAACCACTTCCAACACTACATCGTCACTTCACCCTCAACTAGTTTCTGTTTATTCTGTAACTCCTGTTTCGAGTTACTAATCTTAGCAACCGAACAAGTATCAAATACTCAGGGGCTACTATAAACACTAGTAAGGCACACATCAATAACCTGTATATCAAATATACCCTTGTTCACTTTGCCATCCTTCTTATCCACCAAATATTCAGGGCATTTCCGCTTCCAGTGACCATTTTCTTTGCAGTGTAAGCACTCAGTTTCAGGCTTTGGTTCAGTTTTGGGCTTCTTCGTGGGAGTGACAACTTGCTTGTCATTCTACTTGAAATTCCCTTTCTTTCCCTTTGCCCTTTTCTTGAAACTAGTGGTCTTGTCAATCATCAACACTTGATGCTCTTTCTTGATTTCTAACTTCGTTGATTTCAACATCACGAAGCGCTCGGGAATCATTTTCGTCATCCCTTGCATACTACAGTTCATCACAAAGTTCTACTAACTTGGTGATGGTGACTAGAGAATTCTGTCAATCACTATCTTATCTGGAAGATTAACTCCCACTTGATTCAAGCGATTGAAGTACCCAAACAATCTGAGCACATGCTCACTAGTTGAGCGATTCTCCTCCATCTTTTAGCTATAGAACTTGTTGGAGACTTCATATCTCTCAACTCGGGTATTTGCTGGAAATATTAACTTCAACTCTTGGAACATCTCATATGGTCCATGACATTCAAAACGTCTTTGAAGTCCCGATTCTAAGCCGTTAAGCATGGTGCACTAAACTATCAAGTAGTCATCATATTGAGCTAGCCAAACGTTCATAACGTCTGCATCTGCTCCTGCAATAGGTCTGTCACCTAGCGGTGCATTAAGGACATAATTCTTCTGTGCAGCAATGAGGATAAACCTCAGATCACGGATCCAATCCGCATCATTGCTACTAACATCTTTCAACACAATTTTCTCTAGGAACATATCAAAATAAACATATGAAAGCAACAACGCAAGCTATTGATCTACAACATAATTTGCAAAATACTACCAGGACTAAGTTCATGATAAATTTAAGTTCAATTAATCATATTACTTAAGAACTCCCACTTAGATAGACATCTCTCTAGTCATCTAAGTGATCACGTGATCCAAATCAACTAAACCATGTCCGATCATCACGTGAGATGGAGTAGTTTCAATGGTGAACATCATTATGTTGATCATATCTACTATATGATTCACGCTCGACCTTTCGGTCTCCGTGTTCCGAGGCCATATCTGTATATGCTAGGCTCGTCAAGTTTAACCCGAGTATTCCGCGTGTGCAACTGTTTTGCACCCGTTGTATTTGAACGTAGAGCCTATCACACCCGATCATCACGTGGTGTCTCAGCACGAAGAACTTTCGCAACGGTGCATACTCAGGGAGAACACTTCTTGATAATTAGTGAGAGATCATCTTAAAATGCTACCGTCAATCAAAGCAAGATAAGATGCATAAAGGATAAACATCACATGCAATCAATATAAGTGATATGATATGGCCATCATCATCTTGTGCTTGTGATCTCCATCTTCGAAGCACCGTCGTGATCACCATCGTCACCGGCGCGACACCTTGATCTCCATCGTAGCATCGTTGTCGTTACGCCATCTATTGCTTCTACGACTATCGCTACCGCTTAGTGATAAAGTAAAGCAATTACAGGGCGTTTGCATTTCATACAATAAAGCGACAACCATATGGCTCCTGCCAGTTGCCGATAACTTCGGTTACAAAACATGATCATCTCATACAATAAAATATAGCATCACGTCTTGACCATATCACATCACAACATGCCCTGCAAAAACAAGTTAGACGTCCTCTACTTTGTTGTTGCAAATTTTACGTGGCTGCTACGGGCTTAGCAAGAACCGTTCTTACCTACGCATCAAAACCACAACGATAGTTTGTCAAGTTGGTGTGTTTTAACCTTCGCAAGGACCGGGCGTAGCCACACTCGGTTCAACTAAAGTGAGAGAGACAGACACCCGCCGGTCACCTTTAAGCAACGAGTGCTCGTAGCGGTGAAACTAGTCTCGCGTAAGCGTACGCGTAATGTCGGTCCGGGCCGCTTCATCTCACAATACCGCCGAACCAAAGTATGACATGCTGGTAAGCAGTATGACTTGTATCGCCCACAACTCACTTGTGTTCTACTCGTGCATATAACATCAACGCATAAAACCTAGGCTCGGATGCCACTGTTGGGGAACGTAGTAATTTCAAAAAAATTCCTACGTACACGCAAGATCATGGTGATGGCATAGCAACGAGAGGGGAGAGTGTTCGTCCACGTACCCTCGTAGACCGTAAGCGGAAGCGTTATGACAATGCGGTTGATGTAGTAGTACGTCTTCACGATCCGACCGATCCAAGTACCGAACGTACGGCACCTCCGAGTTCAGCACACGTTCAGCTCGATGACGATCCCCGGGCTCCGATCCAGCAAAGCTTCGGGGATGAGTTCCGTCAGCACGACGGCGTGGTGACGATGATGATGTTCTACCGGCGCAGGGCTTCGCCTAAACTCCGCGACGATATGACCGAGGTGGAATATGGTGGAGGGGGGCACCGCACACGGCTAAGGAACGATCCGTAGATCAACTTGTGTGTTATGGGATGCCCCCCTGCCCCCGTATATAAAGGAGCAAGGGGGAGGGGGCGGCCGGCCAAGGGAGGGCGCGCCAGGGAGGAGTCCTACTCCCACCGGGAGTAGGACTCCCTCCTTTCCTAGTCCAACTAGGAGACCTTCCATGTAGTAGGAGTAGGAGAGAAGGAAAGGAAGAGAGAAGGGAAGGAAGGAGGGGGTGCGGCCCCTCCCCCTAGTCCAATTCGGACTAGGCCTTGGGGGGCGCGCGGCCTGCCCTAGGCAGCCCCTCTCTCTTTCCCGTATGGCCCAATAAGGCCCAATACTTCTCCCGGCGAATTCCCGTAACTCTCCGGTACTCCGAAAAATACCCGAATCATTCGGAACCTTTCCGAACTCCAAATATAGTCGTCCAATATATCGATCTTTACGTCTCGACCATTTCGAGACTCCTCGTCATGTCCCCGATCTCATCCGGGACTCCGAACTCCTTCGGTACATCAAAACTCATAAACTCATAATATAACTGTCATCGTAACGTTAAGCGTGCGGACCCTACGGATTCGAGAACTATGTAGACATGACCTAGAACTATTCTCGGTCAATAACCAATAGCGGAACCTGGATGCCCATATTGGTTCCTACATATTCTACGAAGATCTTTATCGGTCAAACCGCATAACAACATACGTTGTTCCCTTTGTCATCGGTATGTTACTTGCCCGAGATTTGATCGTCGGTATCCAATACCTAGTTCAATCTCGTTACCGGCAAGTCTCTTTACTCGTTCCGTAATGCATCATTCCGTAACCAACTCATTTGGTCACATTGCTTGCAAGGCTTATAAAGATGTGCATTACCGAGAGGGCCCAGAGATACCTCTCCGACAATCGGAGTGACAAAACCTAATCTCGAAATACGCCAACTCAACATGTACCTTCGGAGACACCTGTAGTACTCCTTTATAATCACCCAGTTACGTTGTGACGTTTGGTAGTACCCAAAGTGTTCCTCCGGTAAACGGGAGTTGCATAATTCTCATAGTTACAGGAACATGTATAAGTCATGAAGAAAGCAATAGCAACATACTAAACGATCAAGTGCTAGGCTAACGGAATGGGTCATGTCAATCACATCATTCTCCTAATGATGTGATCCCATTAATCAAATGACAACTCTTTTGTCCATGGCTAGGAAACATAACCATCTTTGATAAACGAGCTAGTCAAGTAGAGGCATACTAGTGACACTATGTTTGTCTATGTATTCACACATGTATTATGTTTCCGGTTAATACAATTCTAGCATGAATAATAAACATTTATCATGAAATAAGGAAATAAATAATAACTTTATTATTGCCTCTAGGGCATATTTCCTTCACCCGCATCAAGCGTCATCGGCGCTAGAGAAAGCTCCGGACGCCACGGGCGTCCTGCGACGTCCCCGGGTGCGGGATCCCTAGATCCGCCGCCATCGGCGCCACCACAAGGACGCACCATCTGTCCCGTCATCCCCGGCAGAGGGGACGCCGCCACCGCCATGTTCGGATCCGGGCCGGAGTCGCCGTCGCCTACACCAAAAACGAATCCAGGCCGGCCACCGCCACCGGCCACGCCTAGCCCCACCTTTATCCTCTGGCCATCTCACCCCGCACCACCACAAACGCCTCCAGTAGGAGCCACCGCGCCGCCATGGATCGAGGAAGAGGCCGCACCTCCACGGATCTACCGCCCTCACCGCCTTACAACCTAGGAAGGAGGAGCAGCCCTCCGCCGCCGCCGTCAAACGCACGGGCTCTGCCCGGCACTATCCCCTGACCGTGGCAGAGGGGAAGGAGAGATGGCATCGCGACGGCTGGGGTGCTAGGGTTGCCCCCCTATTGGGGAACGTTGCATGGAAAACAAAAAATTTCTACGCTCACGCAAAATCTGTCCATGAAGATGCATAGCAACGAGACGGGAGAGTATGTCTACATACCCCCGTAGAACGTAAGAAGAAGCATTTATTAGCGAGGTTGACGTAGTCGAAGTTTTTCACGATCCAACCGTTCGAGTATCGGACGTACGACACTTCCGCGTTCAACACACGTTCAGCTCGGTGACGTCCTCGCCTTCTTGATCCAGCAAGACGGGCGAAGTAGTGGATGAATTCCGGCAGCACGATGATGTGATGATGATGGTGGTGATGCTATCTCCACAGGGCTTCGCCTAAGAACTCCGAAAAAATGACCGAGGGACGAAACTGTGAAGAGGGGCGCCGCACATGGCTAAGAGATTGACGTGGTCCCTGTGTGGCGCCCCTCCCTCATATACATACATATATATATACATACATATATATATATGTGTAGGACAACACTATTCTAATCCCAGGATTAGAATAACTATTTGAATCACAACGGGTTCATAACGAGCGCGAGCGGAGTGGCTGAACTCCCGCAACTACAACGATAAAAGAAAAAAATACCTACCCCCGATCTCATCACCACTAAATCTCCTGCCCCGGCCCAGACCCACCTCCCCCCGCGCCGCCACGCGACCTCCCCCAACTACCCCGCCGCCGCCCGACCTCCCAGGATCCCCCGCCGCCGCACGAACTCCTGCACGCCCCGCCGCCGCCTACCACAAACGCCGCCGTGGCCGGACCCCGCCTCCTGCAACCCCACAGCAGGCCTCCTCCCGGGACCACCTCCGACTGCACTCCGGCGCGACCTGCATGCCCTTCCTACGCAATCTGCCGAGTGTGCTCTGGCGCGCCCCATCCTTCCTTCCATCCATTCGAGCTCCTCTCCACTCCAGATGCAGTAACGACCCACCACCATCGTCAGCTGCCACCGCGGGGGACCACGTCCATCCACCCACTTGGACGTGGGTGCAAGGTCAGGACAGCGCGGGGGGAGCTCGAGATGCACCACCCGCCGCCGCTCCCCGTGCAGGCTGTTCACCGACGAGCTCCTGCATTGGTGCCATCTTCCTGCCCTACTCCATCTGAACTCTCTCTCTCTCTATTATGATAACACCCTCTAAGACCTTATTCTGCACACACCACCCACCCCGCACCCCGCCTTCTCCACACAGGAACCCACCCCATTGCCCACCTTCCCCAGCACCACCCACCCCGCAGCGCCCCACCACCACCCACCTCCGGCGCCCCACCACCCCCACGCCTCCCACCAGGCCGCCGGCAGGCCGCCCATCCCCATCCTCGCGACGCCCGCCCGTCCCCATCCCCTCGTCCACCACAGTCTCCCTCCCCGCGCCCGATCCAGCAGTGGGCGGACACCTCCCCCAACGACGACTCAGTCTAGATCGAGGCGGGGGCGGCCACGACTTGCCGCTGACGGGCGCGGCCCGCACGGTCCCAGCTCGATCTCGTGCCTCCCTCGCGGCCCCCACCCAACGAACTTCTCCCCTGACTGGATCTGTCACCCTCCTCACCTCCTCCCTCTTCAAGCGGGTGTCGCAACCGGAGATCTACCCTGTCCAACCGTCCTCCGGCCATCAGCCCCTCCCTCTTGGTGGTGATCATGTCGAGCGCCCCCGCATCCTAGCGCCTCCCCTGCGGCGGATCCGTCTGGATCCAGCCCCGTCGTCCGTGATCATGGAGGGATCCCTCGCCGACCCACCTTCCCTTCTAGCGCTCCCGGCATCTGCACTCCATTCGCCCAGCCGGCTCGGCCCCGAGCCCTCACCTTCTCTCCGCAGTGCACACTGGCACGCACGCAGTCCGCCCCCCGACGGCGTGCAGTACGTCCGTCGCGTTGGTGCAGCTTGCTCGCCTGCGTGCAGTACGTCTGTCGCGTTCGTGCAGCTCGCTCGCCTGTGTGCAGTCCGTCACTGGATGGATGGATGGATTAGTGCAGCTCGGTGGCTCGCCAGGTGCGCTCGGTGGTCGCTGTGGTCTACCGACAAAGCATGATGGAGCCGTGCATCGCCGATCTGGTTGCTTGTATCCCACCAGCGATGTGGGACTAGTCACCTGGTGAAGTTCGCTGGATACCCCCATGCAGTTTGTTTTGCCTCTCGATGTGGTGGTGCCGAGCGGTAAGCCCCTGCCTTGCCGGTGCCCACCGGCATGTGGGAACTCCTCGTCTGTGGCCTCGGCAGGTTAGACAACCACTGAACTGAATACACTCTGTGAACACTTTTGTTTTCCATGAGAGTGTTGTGTACCTATACTGCATCAGGTAGTGTCGTTTGTTCTGGTAGTTATATGATGTTTGTAGTGTGTTGGGGTTAACTGTGCGGTGCAGATTTGCACGGCAGTGCGGTGCAGTACAAGCCGGGTGTGCTCCCAAGTACAGGCTGCTCATTACACAGGTCGGCTGGGTTGTCGGAGCAGTGACGGTGGCTGTGGTGGCATGCTCCTCCTTATCCCCCCCCCCCCCCCCCCCCCCAATGGCCTGTAACGAGCTCCCTCCTCCAACTGTTGCAGTTCGATTTTTTGTTCAAGCTCACTGAATTTTGTTTTGTAGTGCACTGTCGAAATGAAAAAAATTGTACGTACAAGTTTCCAGGCGCGGCGTCGGGCCGTTTGGTAGGGAGCGGCGTGCAGTTTGCTTGCATGGACGGGAGCTTCCTGATCCTGCTCCGACCCATCTTCTTCCCCCTAGTGCACTGCAGTTGTTCATCATTTTCATCTCGTGGTGTGCCGTTTGCAAAGATCGTGGTCGTGCAGCTCGTCGTCGGTGTTTTGCGGTTCTGTGCGTGGGGCGGTGCGGTTCTTTTTTTGGGACGCAAAATTGCAAAAACTGTAGTGTGGTTGGGTGCCCTGCCGTGGTGCAGTTTGTCCATGGGTCCTCGTTTTTGTGTTTCAAGGAAAAAGTATGATGATTGGGTTGTCGTTCTGTTAAAACACACCGAAACTTTGTTGGCGTAGCTTCAAAAAAGAGAGCATCAAAAGTATAACGAACTCCCTGTGTCTCGTTGGCGTAGCTTCAAAAAAGTGCAAAGAATATTTTTGACCAGTGATGATGAAGTTTTCTGTGTATGTTGGAAGTTCTCTTCTTTCACAAGTTAACTCTTTTTTGTTTTTGTTTAAGTTTGATCCAATGCAGTTCGATTGGTATGATAGAGAGGTTCATTTTCATGAAAAAAGGGTTATTGTAGCCGATTGATGCAGCCCACTACACCCATGTTTTTCATTTCTTGAAAAAATAATTTGTTGTGCAGGACAAGAGAGCATCACTTTTCCTTTAAAAGAAGTTTATTTTGTTGTTTGAGAAAATGCAGACAGGAAATGAGAGTAAAGAGATGTGGATGAATTCTTGTGTGTAATGTGTAGCGTGCAAACAAACAATGCAGGCCACTTGCCTCGTCCCGCAGTGCATATTTCATTTTTAAACCAAAAATAGACATATGCAGTGCACTACGAGAAAATCAAAACTCTGTAGAGAAAAAGAAAAAGAAAAATGCAGTGCACTCCGGTCTTTAAAAAAGTCCGCTCCAAAGGACTTTGTAATACACTCTTGAAATTTTTTACGTCCGACAAAAGAATTGCTCGCCCGAAGCACTGCGGTTTTTCGTCTGAATCAGTGCACTCCATCTCGTTTGGAAAATTTACGTCCCACAAAAAAGAAATCATGGAGTGCACTTGTTTGTCCGATGAAGTGCAGTTTTTAGTCTAAAGAAGTGTGGTTTTCTGTCTGATGCAGTACATGCGACGATTTTGGTGTCGCGAAAAAACAGTGTCCGCATTTCATTAAAATCAAAATTGCTCCTAAACCGTAAGGAATCGGAGAGTGTTCTACATGAAAAAGTTGCGCCTCATCGATGTCTTTCCAATGGCGTATAACTTGAATCATTTCGACCAACAGTTTGTAAAAATTTCGCGAAAAAGGGCTGCTGCCTCTCATCATCAGTTGCACGATTTTCAAAATTAACTAACAACCGTAAGGAATATCAAAAGCATTTCAACATATGAAAGTTGCACCTCGTCCAGCTTTACAATGGCGTATCATACGCCTTATTTCGACAAACGGTTAGAAAACTGGAGCAAAAACAGTACCGAAAATTTCAAAAAATTTAAAAACAGAATTCCACGATTTAGTAAATTTGAAATTGCTCTTAAACCGTAACGAATTAGAAAAAATAATAGATATGAAAAAGATGTGCCTCGACAACGTCTTTTCAACGGTGTATCATTTGCTTCATTCCGACAAACGGTTTAGAAGAAATGGCTAAAAAATGTTTGCTGCCACTCGGTGTGCGCCGCACCTTTTCTAAAACTGCTCATGAACCGCGTGGAATCTCGAAAAGTGTTCAACATGGCGAAGTTGCGCCTAATCAATAGCTTTCGAAGGGTATATTATACGCCTCATTCCGATAAATGGTTAAACAATTACAGCGAAAACAATACCGAAAAACACTGCGTGCCGTTTTTTCTGACACGAAGTTCACTCGTGTGAGTACTGCGGCACACTTGGTTCAAACAATGACGTGCACTTGCGTTGAGCGTACAGTGCGGAAGTGTTATCAGAATAGTTATTCTGCTAGTATTAGCAGAATAGACCGTATATATATATGTTGTGTTCTTCAAATAGCATCAGCTAAGTGCTATTAGATGATCATATCTAGTTGCGCAATCCTTTGTTTTGCTGCTTACTGGGAGAGCCTATATACACTAACTATTCTTGCTATGGAGTCTGTAAGTTTGGTCCCAACTCTTATTGCTGCAATACCTTGTTGCTTGCATCGCCGTGTCTTTTGGCAAGGAGTAAATTATCATTTGGAGGGGAACAGACTAATGAAAGCATACAAGATAGTATGCAAAAGAAATTCCCTTCAATTCTTGAATCAGAGTGCCACAGTGAAGAGCAAGATGCTTTTTTGGTTGATGAAATTGTCCGACTAGATTAAGAGGCCACGACCACCAGGTTACTCTCTTTTGGTCTTGTGATGAATGCTCTATTGGGGTGTTCCCATAGTTATCAATGTGAGTGCATCTAAAGTCCTTTTGATCTGCAAAATAGTGTGAATATCATGGACTGAATTTTATATCTTAAAGCAATTTTTAATATATATTTTTTAAATGTGCTCCACTTTGGTTAATTTCTTGATCATTCTTGTGCCTATAGCTTCAGAGTTTCTTGCCCCTTTTGCCTTCTACAATTTGGATAACGTTGTGAAATGCCATGATCTGAAACTTGCCATGTGATTTGTCATGCAGCTTCTTGAAGGACATGAAGTTTGACGCTGTTAATGCGATGCATATGTGTGCAGACATGCTGAGATGGAGGAAAGAGCTTGGTGTGAACATGATCCTTGAGGCGATCATGCTGACCTACAGCAATGCTGCAATTGTTGCAATCTTTGCTTAATGTCCAACATTCAACGAGCTCGCGTGGAGAGGGTTTGGAGTTTGACCGCCCCCTGGCGACATGAGCCTGCCCTCCTCTGCGCTGCCCCTGGTGGCGAGCCCTGCCTCTAATGCTCAGGCTGCCGCTGCATCATTCCCTCTCCCTGCTCATCTTTGTGCGTGCCAGTTGGTTGAGGTGGCAGCATTATAAGATTTTATCGCTCGTCTGTTGCAAATTTACCATGAACCATCCTACTGGGGTAACGTATTTATGCATTTATCCAGAAGTTGACATACTACACAGTGTGCGTTTTGTACAAATTTAAAAACGGAGTGGCTCGATGTCTATCAGAAAGTAGGCTTTTTTCTGTTACTAAAAGAAATAAAACCAGGAAGTCCATATTAAAAAGATGGAGAAGTTCGATGAATATAGAAAACTCAGATTTTTCTCGTTATTAAAGAATGGACACAAGAAGTTCAAAAATAAAATAACAAGAAGTTCAACTTTTAAAAATAGATTAAAAAGATGGAGAAGTCCATATTAAAAAGATGGAGAAGTCTGATGATTCTAGAAAACTCAGATTTTCCTTGCTATTAAAGAATGCAAACAAGAAGTTCAAAAAAAAATAACAAGAAGTTCAACTTTTAAAAATAGAGCGCTTCAAAATTAATAATAAGGATTAAGAAATTCAGATTAATATTCATAAAAAACTCTGATATTTTCACGTAACCGAGAGAAGTTCAGATTGATAATTGCCAGAAGTTCACGTACTACACGGTGTGTATTTTGTATTAAAAAAGAATAAAAAAGCAAAGACTAAAAGTTTTGTTGTTATAAGTTCAAGTCCTCTGTCGAAGAAAGTTAAAAAAAAATATTGTGAGAAGGGTTTGTACAAAAGGAATATAATTTGTGTAATAGTAACGAATGGATGAGATAATTACAAACGAAAATACGTCACAGAAGTTCAACGTGAAAGCAGTGGGGAGTTCAACTACTGCAATGAATGAATTTCGGATGAAAAACTTTTAAAATAGTCGCGAGTATGAAAAAATGATCAACAGGGGAAAGTTGCGTGTTTACATTAGCTTTCCATCAGTATATCACTTGCTCAATTCCGGTGAGTGGATGGAGAGCTACGAGTAAAAAAACACGTGAAAAAACAGAGTGAAGTTCAGGTAGTCATGCCGAGAAGTTCATGTTTTTCACGTGGTAAAATTGTAATAGAGGCATGTTTCATCACGACCCGAGAGCAAATCCGCCAATGAGCGAGATTCCTATTTAAAACGGGCATTTAGTTGCTAAAAACCATTTGCAGATTACACTTACATCACATAGAACACGACTGACCAGAAAAAATCAAGCGGGGAGACACGGTTGCGAAGATAGCCTGAAGGTTGGGTTCCTACAAAGGGAAGTTCAGGTTGTGTAACTCAGGAAGTTTAGGATTTTTCCCGTTACTAAAATAAATAAAACCACGAAGTCCAAATTAATAAATGGAGAAGTTCGATGATTATAGAAAACTCAGAATTTCCATGTTATTAAAGAACGGAAACAAGAAGTTCAAAAATGAAATAACAAGAATTTCAACTTTTAAAAATAGAGCATTTCAAAATTCCATAAAAAAAGATTAACAAAAAAACTAGGAAGTCCATATAAAAAGACGGAGAAGTTTGATGATTATAGAAAACTCAGATTTTCCTCGTTATTAAAGAATGGACACAAGAAGTTAAAAAATTAAAATAACAAGAAGTTCAACTTTAAAAAATAGAGCGCTTCAAAATTCACAAAAAAAGATTAAGAAATTCAGATTAAAATTCATAAAAAATTCAGATATTTTCACGTAACCGAGAGAAGTTTAGATTGATAACTGCTAGAAGTTCACGTACTACCGAGTGTGCATTTTGTATTAAAAAATAATAAAAAAGCAAAGACTAAAAGTTTTGTTCTTACAAGTTCAATTCCTCAGTCGGAGAAAGTTAAAAAAATTATTGTGAGAGAGGTTTGTACAAAAGGAATATCATTTGTGTAACACTAACGAATGGATGAGAAAATTACAAGCGAAACACAGAAGTTCAACGTGAAAACAACAGAAAGTTCAACTAGTATAATGAATGAATTTCAGATGAAAAACTTTTAAAATTGTCGCGAGTATGAAAAAATGATCAACACGGGAAAGTTGTGTTTTTACAGCAACTTTCCATCTGGATATCACTTGCTCAATTCCCGTGAGTGGATGGAGAGGTATGAGAAAAAACACGTGAAAAACAGATTGAAGTTCAGGTAGACATGCTGAGAAGTTCAAGTTCTTCAGACGGTGCATTTTAGGAGAATATGTTTCGCGACAAAGGCAGAACCCACGATCGCGTCATTTTCCAAATTACTTGAAAACGGCTAGGAATTAGAGAAAACCATCAACATGAAAAAAATTCGCATTTTCTGTAGATTTTCAACGGTATATTATTTGCCCCATTCCGATAAAGTTTGCAGAAATTACGGTGACAATACGTTTTTAGCCTTTTTCAAATTGACTTAAAACCATAAAGAATTGGGAGAAACAATATATACAAAAAAGTTTCGCATTTGTCAAGCTTTCCAAGGTCAAATCATTTGCAACATTCGGACGTACATTTAAAAAAATTAGCTCCAAAATACGAATTTGGTGGAACTTATACCATTTTCTAAATTACTTTAAAACCATTCAAAATTAGAAAAAATCAACATAAAAAAGTAGCGCATTTTCATAAGCTTTCCAATGTCATATCATTTGCCTCAATTGGATTAGCCATTTAGAAACGGCATTGAAAATACAAACTCGGCTGTTCGGTTTGCAAAATTTTATGATTTTTCAAATTACTCTATAAACATAGGGAATTAGAAAAGCTATCAACATTTGGAAGGAGCGGTTTTGCAGCAGCTTTCCAATGCCATATTATGTGCCTCATTCCGATAAACAGTTTAGAAATGCGATCGAAAATACGATTCACGTTTTTTCTATGAAGAAAAAACGGTTTTCAAAACTGCTCTAAAACCGCTTACATTTTGCCAAAAATTCAACTTGGGTCATGATACTCATGTCCATAGCTTTCCAACGGTATATCGCAAGCCCTATTTGGACACTTTTTAGCTGAAGTTCAACCTAATACTTGGGGAAGGTCAGGTTGGGTAACTCAGGAAGTTCAGGTTGTGATCAGAATTATTCTGATCCTGTGATCAGGATAGTGTTTATGTATGTATGTATGTATGTATGTATATATACATATATATATATATACATATATATATATATATATATATATATATATATAGTGGGGCAAGGGAAGGCAACCAAGAGGTGCCCCAAGGTTGGCCGGCTGGCCCCCCTTGGGCTTCTGCCCTCTAGCGCCCCCCCTCCTTGTATGCATGTGGGGGGAAGGCAGGAGGAGGTGGCGCCCCCTCCTTCCTCCTAGGTTGAGGGAAGGAAAGAGGGGCTAGCCCTCCCTCCTTTCCATCCCTAGGGCCGGCAGCCAAGGGAAGGGGCGCGCCAGCCCCTTGTGGGCTGGTGTGTTCCCCCTCTTGGCCCATAAGGCCCATTAACCTCTCGGGGCTTCCCGAACCCCTTTCGGTGACCCGATGAATACCTGGTACCCCCGAAACTCTTCCGGTGTCCAAACTTTATCGTCCTATATATCAATCTTTACCTCTAGACCATTCCGGAGCTCCTCGTCATGTCTGTGATCTCATCCGAGACTCCGAACAACATTTGGTCACCAAATCACATAACTCATATAACACTATCTCGTCAAAGAACGTTAAGCATGCGGACCCTCCGGGTTCGAGAACTATGTAGACATGACTGAGATGCCTCTCCGGTCAACAATCAATAGCAGAACCTGGATGCCCATATTGGTTCCTACATATTCTATGAAGATCTTTACCGGTTGAACCGTTATGACAACATACGTAATTCCCTTTATCTATCGATATGGTACTTGCCCGAGATTCGATCGTCGGTATCTTCATACCTAATTAAATCTCATTACCAACAAGTCTCTTCACTCGTTCCGTAATACATCATCTCATAACTAACTCCTTAGTCACTTTGCTTGCAAGCTTGTTGTGATGTGTATTACCGAAAGGGGCCAGAGATACCTCTCTGATACACGGAGTGACAAATCCTAATCTCGATCCATGCCAACTCAACAGACACCTACGGAGATACCTGTAGAGCATCTTTATGATCATCCAATTATGTTGTGACGTTTGATAACACACAAGGTATTCCTCCGGTATCCGGGAGTTGCATGATCCCATAGTCTAAGGAATATGCATTTGACATTAAGAAAGCATTAGCAATAAACTGAACGATCATATGCTAAGCTAACGGATGGGTCTTGTCCATCACATCATTCTCCTAATGATGTGATCCCATTATCAAGTGACAACACATGTCTATGGTTAGGAAACCTTAACCATATTTGATCAACAAGATAGTCTAGTAGAGGCCCACTAGGAAATCTCTAGAATGAACGATAAACCTTTATCATGAATAAGGAAATGTAAAATAAGAACTTTATTATTGCCTCTAGGGCATATTTCCTTAAGTCTCCCACTTGCACTAGAGTCAATAATCTAGATTATATTGTAATGAATCTAACACACGTGGAGTCTTGGTGCTGATAATGTTTTGCTCGCGGAAGAGGCTTAGTCAATGGGTCTGCTACATTCAGATCCGTATGTATTTTGCAAATCTCTTTGTCTCCATCCTTGACCTTTTCACGAATGAATTTGAAGCGTCTCTTGATGTGTTTGGTTCTCTTGTGAAACTTGAATTCCTTCGCCAATGCAATTGCTCCAGTGTTGTCACAAAAGATTTTCATTGGACCCGATGCACTGGGAATTACACCCAGATCGGATATGAACTCCTTCATCCAGACTCCTTCATGCGCTGCTTCCGAAGCTGCTATGTACTCCTCTTCACACGTAGAACTTGCCGTGGCGCTTTGCTTGGAACTGCACCAACTGACAGCTCCACTACTCAATATAAATATGTATCCAGTCTGCTATGTACTCCTCTTCCGAAGCTAGCATCGACATAACCATTTACGATGAGCTCTTCGTCACCTGCATAAACGAGAAACATATCCTTGGTCCTTTTCAGGTACTTTAGGATGTTCTTGACAGCTGTCCAGTGACCCATTCCTGGATTACTTCGGTACCTCCCTGCCTAACTTATGGCAAGGCACACATCAGGTCTAGTACACAGCATAGCATACATGATAGAACCTATATGTGGATGAGGCATAGGGAATGACTTTCATTTCTCTCTATCTTCTGCAGTGATCAGGCTTTGAGTCTGACTCAATTTCACACCTTGTAACACACGCAAGCATCCTTTCTTTGATTGATCCATTTTGAACTTCTTCAAAACTTTGTCAAGGTATGTGCTTTGTGAAAGTCATATTAAGTGTCTCGATCTATCCCTATAGATCTTGATGCCCAATATATAAGCAGCTTCACCGAGGTCTTTCATTAAAAAGTATATTCAAGTATCCTTTTATGCTATCCAGAAATTCTATATCATTTCCAATCAACAATATGTCATCTACATATAATATCAGAAATGCTACAGAGCTCCCACTCACCTTTTTGCTAGATTTCATAATCATAAAATGCGGCAATTGCTAACATGATTCTGACAGACTTAAGAATCGCTACGGGTGAGAAAGTCTCAGCGTAGTCAACCCCTTGAACTTGTCAAAAACCTTTTGCAACAAGTCGAGCTTTGTAGACAGTGATATTACCACCAGCGTCCTTCTTCCTCTTGAAGATCCATTTATTCCCAAAGGCTTGCCGATCATCGGGCAAGTCCACCAAAATCCACACTTTATTCTCATGCATGGATCCTATCTCAAATTTCATGGCCTCAAGCCATTTATCATAATCTGGGCTCATCATAGCTTCTTCTTAGTTCGTTGGTTTGCCATGGTCTAATAACATAACTTCCAGGACATGATTACCGTACCACTCTGGTGCGGAACGTGCTCTAGTCGACCTAGGAGGTCCAGTAGTAACTTGATTTGAAGTTTCATGATCATCATCATTAGCTTCCTCTCTAGTTGGTGTAGGCATCACAGGAACGGCTTTCTCTGATGTGCTACTTTCCAACTCGAGAGAATGTACAATTACCTCTTCAAGTTCTACTTTCCTCCCACTCACTTCTTTCGAGAGAAACTCCTTCTCTGGAAAGGATCCATTCTTAGCAACAAAAATCTTGCCTTCGGATCTGTGGTAGAAGGTTTACCCAATAGTTTCCTTAGGGTATCCTATGAAGATGCACTTCTTCGATCTAGGTTCGAGCTTATCAGGCTGAAGCCTTTTGACATAAGTGTCGCATCCCCAAACTTTAAGAAACAATAGCTTAGGTTTCTTGCCAAACCACAGTTCATACGGTGTCATCTCAAGGATTTAGACGGTGCCCTATTTAACGTGAATGTGGGTGTCTCTAATGCATAACCCCAAAATGATAGTGGTAAATCGGTAAGAGACATCATAGAATGCATCATATCCAATAAAGTACGGTTACGATGTTCGAACACACCATTTATGCTATATTGTTCCAGGTGGTGTGAGTTGTGAAACAATTCCACATTGCTTTAAATGAAGGCCAAACTCATAACTCAAAAATTCGCCTTTGCGATCAGATCGTAGAAACTTTATTTTCTTGTTACGATGATTCACCACTTCACTCTGAAATTCTTTGAACTTTTCAAATGTTTCAGACTTCTGTTTCATCAAGTAGATATATCCATACCTACTCAAAACATCTGTGAAGGTCAGAAAATAACAATACCTGTCGCGTGCCTCAATACTCATCGGACCGCATACATCGGTATGTATTATTTCCAATAAGTCATTAGCTTGCTCCATTGCTCCGGAAAATGGAGTTTTAGTCATCTTGCCCATGAGGCATGGTTCGCAAGTACCAAATAATTCATAATCAAGTGATTCCAAAAGTCCATCTGCATGGAGTTTCTTCATGCGCTTTACACCAATATGACCTAAACGGTAGTGCCACAAGTATGTTGCACTATCATTATCAACTTTGCATCTTTTGGCATCAATATTATGAATATGTGTATCACTACGATCGAGATTCAACAATAATAGACCATTCATCAAGGGTGCATGACCATAAAGGATATTACTCATATAAATAGAACAACCATTATTCTTTGATTTAAATGAATAACCATCTCGCAATAAACAAGATCGAGATATAATGTCCATGCTCAACGCGGGCACCAAATAACAATTATTGAGGCCTAAAACTAATCCCGAAGCTATATGGAGAGGTAGCGTGCCGACGGCGATCACATCGACCTTGGAAGCATTCCCCACGCGCATCGTCACCTCGTCCTTAGCCAATCTTCGTTTATTTCGCGGCTCCTATTTCGAGTTACAAATATGAGCATCTGAACCAGTATTAAGTACCTAGGCACTACTACGAGCATTATTAAGGTACACATCAATAATATGTATACCAAATATACGTTTGTTCACTTTGCCATCCTTCTTATCCGCCAAGTATTTGGGGAAGATCCGCTTCCAGTGACCATTCCCTTTGCAGTAGAAGCACTCAGTTTCAGGCTTGGGTCCAGCTTTGGGATTCTTCTCGGGAGTGGCAACTTGCTTGTCGTTCTTCATGAAGTTCCCTTTCTTTCCCTGGCCATTTTTCTTGAAACTAGTGATCTTGTTAACCATCAACACTTGATGCTCCTTCTTGATTTCTACCTCCGCGGCTTTGAGCATTGCAAAGAACTCAGGAATCATTTTCGTCATCCCTTGCATATTATAGTTCATCACGAAGCCTTTGTAACTTGGTGGCAGTGATTAAAGAACTCTATCAATAACACTATCAACTGGACGATCAACACCCAACTGAGTCAAGTGGTTATGATACCCAGACATTTTCAGTATGTGTTCACTGACAGAAGTGTTCTCCTCCATCTTGCAGCTGTAGAACTTGTTGGAGACTTCATATCTCTCAATCTGGGCATTTGCTTGAAATATTAACTTCAACTCTTGGAACATCTCATATGCTCCATGACGTTCAAAACATCTTTGAAGTCCCGGTTCTAAGCCATAAAGTATGACACACTGAACTATTGAGTAGTCATCAGACACAACATCTAGATTAGCGGGAGCGGGCTTGTCACCTAGCGGTGCATCAAGGACATAATTCTTCGGTGCAGGAATGAGGATAATTCTCAAGTTACAGACCGAGTCTGTGTAGTTGCTACCATCATCTTTCAACTTAGCTTTCTCTAGGAACGCATTAAAATTCAGGGGAACGGTAGCTCGGGCTATTGATCTACAACATAGATATGCAAAACTATTAAGACTAATTTCATGATAAATTAAGTTCAAATAATCAAATTACCGAAGAACTCTCACTTAAATAAACATCCCTCAAGTTACCTAAGTGATACATGATCCAAATCAACTAACCCATGTCCAATCACCACGTGAGATGGGGTACTCATCAATAGTGAACATCTCTATGTTGATCATATCTACTATATGACTCACATTCGACCTTTGGGTCTCTAGTGCTCCGAGACCATGTCTGTACATGCTAGGCTCCTCAAGTTTAACCCAAGTATTATGCATCTGCAAAACTGTCTTACACCCGTTGTATGTGAACATAGAGTCTATAACACCCGATCATGACGAGGTGCTTCAAAATGATGAACTTTGGCAACGGTGCATACTCGGGGAGAACACTTTGATCTTGAAATTTAGTGAAGGGGTCATCTTATAATGCTACCGTCGTTCTAAGCAAAATAAGATACATAAAGGATAAACATCACATGCAATCAAAATATGTGACATGATATGGCCATCATCATCTTGTGTTTTCGATCTCCATCTCCAAAGCATCGTCATAATCTCCATCGTCACCGGCTCGACACCTTGATCTCCATCGTTATGTCTGGGTCGTCTCGCCAACTATTGCTTCTACAACTATTGCTAACACATAGCGATAAAGTAAAGCAATTACATGGCTCTTGCATTTCATATGTTGTTGTAAAAGACAACCCTAAGGCTCCTGCCGCTTGTCGATATTACAAAACATGATCATCTCATACAACAACATATATCACATCACGTCTTAACCATATCACATCACAACATGCCCTACAAAAACAAGTTAGACGTCCTCTACTTTGTTGTTGCAAGTTTTCCGTGGCTGCTACGGGCTCCTAGCAAGAACTGTTCTTACCTACAGCAAAAAAACCACAACGGTTATTTATCAAGTTTGCTGTTTTAACCTTCTTCAAGGACTAGCCGAAGTCAAATTCGATTCAACTAAACTAGGAGAAACAGACACCCGCCAACCACCTTTATGCAAAATAACTTGCATGTCTGTCGGTGGAACCGGTCACATGTATGTGGGCATGTAAGGTTAGTCCGGGCCACTTCATCCGACAATACCACCGAATCAAAATAAGACATTGGTGGTAAGCAGTATGACTATCGCCACCCACAAGTCTTTGTGTTCTACTCGTGCATATCATCTACGCATAGACCTGGCTCGGATGCCACATTTGGGGAACGTTGCATGGAAAACAAAAAATTTCTACGCTCACGCAAGATCTTTCCATGAAGATGCATAACAACGAGAGGGGAGAGTATGTCTACATACCCTCGTAGACTATAAGCGGAAGCTTTTATTAACGTGGTTGATGTAGTCGAACTTCTCTGTGATCCAACTGATCGAGTACCGAACGTACGGCACCTCTGCGTTCAGCACACATTTAGCTCGGTGACGTCCTCACCTTCTTGATGCAGCAATATGTGTGAAGTAGTGGATGAGTTCCGACAGCACGATGGCGTGGTGACGGTGGTGGTGATGCTATCTCCACAGATCTTCGCCTAAGCACTCCAAAATATGACCGAGGGACGAAACTATGGAGAGGGGCGCTGCACACAGCTAAGAGATTGTCATGGTCCTTGTGTGGCGCCCCCTCCCTCATATATATAGTGGGGAGGGTAGGCAGCCAGGAGGCGCCCCAAGGGTGGCTGGCTGGCCACCTTGGGCTCCTACCCTCTAGCGCCCCCTTCCTTGTATGCCTGTGCGGAGAAGGCTGGACGAGGTGGCGCCCCCCCCCCCCATTCCTTCCTCCTAGGTGGAGGGAAGGAAAGAGGGGCTAGACCTCCCTCCTTTCCATCCCTAGGGCCGGCGGCCAAGGGAAGGGGCGTGCCAGCCCCTTATGGGCTGGTGTGTTTCCCCCTCTTGGCCCATAAGGCCCATTAACCTCCCCGGGCTTCCGGGAACCCCTTCCGGTGATCCGATGAATACTCGATACCCCCGAAACTCTTCCGGTGTCCAAACTTCACCGTCCTATATATATCAATCTTTACCTCCGGACCATTTCGGAACTCCTCATCATGTCCGTGATCTCATCCGGGACTTCGGACAACATTCGGTCACCAAATCGAATAACTCATATAACACTATATCGTCAATGAACGTTAAGCGTGTGGACCCTACGGGTTCGAGGACTATATAGACATGACCGAGACGCCTCTCCGATCAATAACCAATAGAGGAACCTGGATGTCCATATTGGTTCCTACATATTCTACGAAGATCTTTATCGGTTGAACCGTTATGACAACATACGTAATTCCCTTTGTCTATCGGTATGTTACTTGCCCGAGATTCAATCGTCGGTATCTTCATACCTAGTTCAATCTCGTTACCGGCAAGTCTTTTTACTTGTTCCGTAATACATCATCTCGTAACTAACTCCATAGTCACTTTGCTTGCAAGCTTCTTGTGATGTGTATTACAGAGAGGGGGCCCAGAGATACCTCTCTGAAATACGGAGTGACAAATCCTAATCTCGATCCATGCCAACTCAACAGATAACTTCGTAGATACCTATAGAGAATCTTTATGATCACCCAGTTACGTTGTGATGTTTGATAGCACATAAGATATTCCTCTGGTATCTGGGAGTTGCATGATCTCATAGTCTAAGGAATATGTATTTGACATTAAAAAAGCATTAGCAATAAGCTGAACAATCATATGCTAAGGTAACGGATGGGTCTTGTCTATCACATCATTCTCCTAATGAAGTGATCCCGTTATCAAGTGACAACACATGTCTATGGTTAGAAAACCTTAACCATCTTTGATCAACGAGCTAGTCTGATAGAGGCTCACTAGGGACACGGTATTTGTTTATGTATCTACGCATGAATTTAAGTTTCCAATCAATACAATTCTAGCATGAATAATAAACCTTTATCATGAATAAGAAAATATAAAATAATAACTTTATTATTGCCTCTAGGGCATATTTCCTTCAACCCCCCCCCCCTCCCCTGCAGGGGCGAGCGACGAGGGCGTACGAGGAGAAGGGCGCTTTCATAACAGTCCGTCAAACACCATTTACATATGATAAATGGTACATGTACTTTGTTTATGCTCAGAAAATAGTGTTCTCAAATCCCTTCTTTAGTATTTATTCGGGCACCTGTTTATAACTTTATGTTGCTTAAATGGTGATTACACACTATCATGTAAGAATACATCCTTGCATTCACGTAGTGGACCTGTTCTTAGAAGGCGCATCCTTGCAATTCATTTATATACTAGCATAGAATACGCATTAGCTAAAAGTACTGATACAAAGACTTTCTTTTAGATTAGTTTTGGTATAAACTTGTAAATTTGAAGAATTTCTGAAATTTGTTCTACGGTGCTGATTTAGTTATTTTTCCAGAAGAGATCACAGCTAAATATTTTCAAATAATGTTCCACAGCTTTAGCCTGCCAGTCAAATAAAATAATATCTCCGTATTTTTTAAACCTAATCGTTGTGTGGTGCGCACGCGCTATCAACCGCGCTGGAACGGCCGCACCACAGCCGTCCATCTCACACGCCCGCACAGACACGTGGGTTGGTCGACCGACCAGGGGCGACCAGATGGTTTTCCTCCATCCTCCCGTTCCCATCCCCCACTCCACTCCCCACTGCGCCGGTGACGAGCGATACCCCAAATCCCCCACGAAATCCCTAGGGCTTCGCGGCGAGCTAGCCGGCGACGAGTCAATTGACGGAGAAAGGAGACCCCCAGCGAAGGATTCCGCCCAGCATCCGACGGGTGAGGGCGGCACGCGCGTGCCAGAGAAGGAGGAGAAGGAAGCATCGACGGGGAAGGAGAAGAAGGAAGCGACGAAGCTCTGCGCGAAGCGACGGATGCCCCGGAGACGCGATATCCTGCTGATTCAATGCCCCAAGGTCTGTTTAACCTATGTTCCCCTCGTCCCACATCTCGTGGTTGCTGGGGTTTCGTCGTTGACGCCCTCGTCGTCATCAACGACCGCACGAGCGAATAAAATGGAGAGATAGGGTCGGGGTAGTGGTAGGGGGATGTGCTCCAGAGCTTTTTTTCATGCCATTTGGGATGCGGCATGCTTTGTTTTCCTCTTCCAGTACGTAGGCATAACAGTTTTGAGGATGTTTTTTCTGTAGGCAATTAAACACAGATAAGTATGCAAATAAGCGTTGTGTTTTTTGCAGGCAAATCAGAAATAGAGGATAGGCAATACTATGTGTTTTCGCACGCAAATCACAGATAAGTATGCAAATGAGTGTTGTGTTTGTTGCAGGCAAATCAGAAATAGAGAATAGGCAATACTGTGTGTTTTTCGCAGGCAAATCAGATAGAAGAGTAGTCCAATAAGCATTTTGGAATGATGTGGGTTTCTGTAGGTTATCAGATAGAGGGTAGGTAGGCAATAATCAGTTTATGGAATAGGCGTTCCTGTATTTTTGGTTTTAGGGAAATAATATAGAAGGTAAGCACGCAATTTTTGGTTGGCCGAGTCCTCCAGCAGGCACAACTAGCAAAGAGCTTCAGGTTAGTGGGTGCTTTTTTGGCACCTGATGGACATAGCTTCAGTGATGAGATTACATGCATAGTAGTGATACGTCTCCAACGTATCTATAATTTTTGATTGCTCCATGCTACTTTATCTACTGTTTTGGACTATATTCGGCTTTATTTTCCACTTTTATATTACTTTTGGGACTAACCTATTAACCGGAGGCCCAGCCCAGAATTGTTGTTTTTTGCCTATTTCAGTGTTTTGAAGAAACGGAATATCAAACGGAGTCCAAACGGAATGAAACCTTCGGGATCGTGATTTTCCAACCGAACGTGATCGAGGAGACTTGGACCCTACTCCAAGCAGTGCCAGAGGCGGTCATGAGGATGGAGGGCGCCTCCCTGGGCGCGCCCCCCTACCTCGTGGGCCCCCTGACGCTCCACCGATGTACTAAGTGTGAGTAGTTTACTTCAGACCTTCGGGTCCATAGCTAGTAGCTAGATGGCTTCTTGTCTCTTTTTGGATCGCAATACAATGTTCTCCCCCTATCTCGTGGAGATCTATTCGATGTAATCTTCTTTTTGCGGTGTGTTTGTTGAGATCGATGAATTGTGGGTTTATGATCCAGTATTATCTATGGAAAATATTTGATTCTTCTCTGAATTCTTTTATGTATGATTGAGTTATATTTGCAAGTCTCTTCGAATTATCCTTTTTGGTTTGGCCAACTAGATTGGTAGTTCTTACAATGGGAGAAGTGCTTACCTTTGGGTTCAATCTTGCGGTGTCCTTACAGTGACAGAAGGAGTTGCAAGACACGTATTGTATTGTTGCCATCGAGGATAACAAGATGGGTTTTTTATCATATTGCATGAATTTATCCCTCTACATCATGTCATCTTGCTTAAGGCGTTACTCTGTTTTTAACTTAATACTCTGGATGCATGTTGGATAGCGGTCGATGAGTGGAGTAATAGTAGTAGATGCAGAATTGTTTCGATCTACTTGTTTTGGACGTGATGCCTATATACATGATCATTGCCTAGATATACTCATAACTATGCTCAATTCTGTCAATTGCTCAACAGTAATTTGTTCACCCACCGTAGAATACTTATGCTCTTGAGAGAAGCCACTAGTGAAACCTATGGCCCCCGGGTCTATTCTCATCATATCAATATCTATCACTTTATTTACTTGCTTTGTTTTTACTTTGCCTTTTACTTTTCACTTTGCATCTATCTATCAAAAACACCAAAAAAATTATCTCTATCAGATCTCACTCTCATAAGTGACCGTGAAGGGATTGACAACCCCTAAGCGTTGGTTGCGAGTTGCTATCGTTTTGTGTAGGTACGAGGGACTTGTGCGTGGTCTCCTACTGGATTGATACCTTGGTTCTCAAAAACTGAGGGAAATACTTATGCTACTTTGCTGCATCATCCTCTCCTCTTCGGGGAAATCCAACGCAGTGCTCAAGAGGTAGCAAGAAGAATTTCTGGCGCCGTTGCCGGGGAGGCTCACACAAGCAAGTCAACAATACCAAGTACCCATCGCAATCCCCATCTCTCGCATTACATTATTTGCCATTTGCCTCTCGTTTTCCTCTCCCCCACTTCACCCTTGCCGTTTTATTTGCCCTCTCTTTCCCAATCTCCTCCTCTCTTTCCCGTGTGCCTTTTTTCGTTGCCTTTCTATTTGCTTGTGTGTTGGATTACTTGTTGACATGGCGCAAGATAATACCAAATTGTGTGATTTCTCGAATACCAATAATAATGATTTCCTCAGTACTCCGATTGCTCCTCTTAATAATGATGAGTCTTGTGAAATCAATACCGCTTTGCTGAATCTTGTTATGAAAGATCAATTCGCCGACCTTCCTAGTGAAGATGCCGCTACTCATCTATTTTTTTTATTGATTTGTGTGATATGCAAAAGAAGAAAGATACGGATAACAATATTGTCAAATTGAAGTTATTTCCGTTTTCACTTAGAGATCGTGCTAAAGTTTGGTCTTCATCTTTGCCTAAAAATAGTATTGATTCTTGGAACAAGTGCAAAGATGCTTTTATCTCTAAGTATTTTCCTCCCGCTAAGATTATCACTCTTAGGAACGACATCATGAATTTTAAACAACTTGATCGTGAGCATGTTGCCCAATCTTGGGAAAGAATGAAATTAATGCTTCGCAATTGCCCTACTCATGGTTTGAATTTATGGATGATCATACAAAATTTTTATGCCGGATTGAATTTTGCTTCTAGAAATCTTTTAGATTCGGCTGCGGGAGGTACTTTTATGAAATTACGTTAGGGGATGCTACCAAATTTCTTGATAATATTATAGCTAATTATTCTCAATGGCACACCGAAAGATCTTCTAGTAAAAAAGTGCATGCTATAGAAGAAATCAATGTTTTGAGTCAAAAGATGGATGAACTTATGAAGATGTTTGCTCCTAAAAATACTCCTCTTGATCCCAATGATATGCCTTTATCTACTTTTCTTGAGAATAATAATGAATCTATGGATGTGAATTTTGTTGGTAGGAATAGTTTTAGAAACAACGCCTATAGAGGGAATTTTAATCCTAGGCCTTATCCTAGTAATCCTTCTAATAATTATGGAAATTCCTACAACAACTCTTATGGAAATTTTAATAAGATTCCCTCTGAATTTGAGAGTAGTGTTAAAGAGTTTACGAATTCACAAAAGAATTTTAATGCTTTGCTTGAAGAGAAATTGCTTAAAGTTGATGATTTGGCTAGGAACGTTGATAGAATTTCTCTTGAAATTGATTCTTTAAAGCTTAGATCTATTCCTCCTAAGCATGATATCAATGAGTCTCTCAAGCCATGAGAATTTCCATTGATGAGTGCAAGGAAAGAACCGCTAGGATGCGTGCTTCCAAAGATGCCTTTATTAAAGCGTGTTCTTCCAATTCCTATGAAAATCAAGATGAATATCTAAAAGTTATTGATGTGTCCCCAATTAAATCTTTGTTTTGCAATATTAATCTTGATTAATTTGAATATGATCTTCCTTTACCTAGAAGGCGTTCTAAGAATTCGGTGTTTCTAGATCTTGATGATGAAATTGATGAAAGTGGGATTGAAATAAATAAAAACCATGATGTTGCTAAACCCACTATTTTGGATCTCAAGGAATTTAATTATGAAAATTGCTCTTTGATTGGTTGTATTTCCTTGTTGCAATCCGTGCTAGATTCTCCTCATGCTTATAGTCAAAATAAGGCCTTTACCGAACACATTGTTGATGCTTTGATGCAATCTTATGAAGAAAAACTTGAGTTGAAAGTTTCTATCCCTAGAAAACTCTATGATGAATGGGAACCTACTACTAAAATTAAAATTAAATATTTTTAGTTTCATGCTTTATGTGATTTGGGTGCTAGTGTCTCTACTATTTCCAAAACTTTATGTGATTTGCTAGATTTCCGTGATTTTGGTGATTGCTCTCTAAACTTGCATCTTGCGGATTCCAATATTAAAAAACCTATGGGAAGAATTAATGATATTCTTATTGTTGCAAATAGGAATTATGTGCCCGTAGATTTTATCGTTCTTGATATAGATTGCAATCCTTCATGTCCTATTATTCTTGGTAGACCTTTCCTTAGAACGATTGGTGCAATTATTGATATGAAGGAAGGGAATATTCAATTCCAATTTCCCCTAAAAAAGGTTATGGAACACTTCCCTAGAAATAAAATAAAATTACCATATGAATCTATCATGAGAGCCACTTATGGATTGCCTACCAAAGATGGCAATACCTAGATCTATCCTTGCTTTTATGCCTAGCTAGGGGCGTTAAACGATAGCGCTTGTTGGGAGGCAACCCAATTTTACTTTGTGTTTTTGTTTTTGCTTTTGTTTAGTAATAAATAATCCATCTACCTTCTGTTTGGACGTGGTTTTATGTTTTAATTAGTGTTTGTGCCAAGTAGAACCTATAGGATAACCTATGATGATAGTTGATTTGATTCTGCTGAAAAACAGAAACTTTTCGCGCATGAATTTAGTTATGATAAATCACAGGAACGTGATGTTGCGTTGATTCTTTGTGATGCTGATCAATAAACAAATTGTCCAGAACTTCCTATTTTTTTTAGAATTTTAGAGTTGCAGAAGTTTGCGTTAGTTACAGATTCCTACAGACTGTTCTGTTTTTGACAGATTCTGTTTTTCGTGTGTTGTTTGCTTATTTTGATGAATCTATGGCTATTAAAATAGTTTATAAACCATAGAGAAGTTGGAATATAGTAGGTTTAACACCAATATAAATAAAGAATGAGTTCATTACAGTACCTTTAAGTAGTCTTTTGTTTTCTTTCTCTAACCGAGCTCACAAGATTTCTGTTGAGTTTTGTGTTGTGAAGTTTTCAAGTTTTGGGTGAATTCTTTTGATGGATTATGAAACAAGGAGTGGAAAGAGCCTAAGCTTGGGGATGCCCATGGAACCCCCAAGATAATCCAAGGACACCAAAAAGTCAAAGCTTGAGGATGCCCCGGAAGGCATCCCCTCTTTTCGTCCACTTCCATCGGTAATTTACTTGGAGCTATATTTTTATTCACCAACATGATATGTGTTTTGATTGGAGCGTCTTGTATTATTTGTGTCTTTGCTTGTTAGTCTACCACAATCATCCTTGTTGTACACATCTTTTGAGAGAGCCATACATGATTTGGAATTTGTTAGAATACTCTATGTGCTTCACTTATATCTTTTGAGCTTGATAGTTTTGCTCATAGCGCTTCACTTATATCTTTTGAGCGTGATAATTTTTGCTCTAGTGCTTCACTTAGATCTTTTAGAGCACGGTGGTGGATTTGTTTTAAAGAAACTATTGATCTCTCATGCTTCACTTAGATTATTTTGAGAGTAATTAATAGCATGGTAATTTGCTTAATGTTAATATACTTGGTGTTCAAGATATGTGAAACTTTCTTTTGAGTGCATTAAATACTAAGATAAGTTTGATGCTTGATAATTGTTTTGAGATATGGAGGTGATAATATCAAAGTCGTGCTAGTTGGGTGATTATGAATTTGAGAAATACTTCTGTTGAACTTTGCAAGTCCCGTAGCATGCACGTATGGTTAAAGTTGTGTAACAAATTTGAAACATGAAGTGTACCTGGCTTGTGCATCCTTATGAGTGGCGGTCGGGGACAAGCGATGGTCTTTTCCTACCAATCTATCCCCTAGGAGCATGCGCTTAGTACTTGATTTTTGATGACTTCTAAATTTTTGCAATAAGTATATGAGTTCTTTTGACTAATGTTGAGTCCATGGATTATACGCACTCTCACCTTTCCACCTTTGCTAGCCTCTTCGGTACCGTGCATTGCCCTTTCTCACTTTGAGAGTTGGTGAAAACTTCGCCGGTGCATCCAAATCCCGTGATACGATACGCTCTATTACACATAAACCTCCTTATATCTTCCTCAAAATAGCCACCACACTTACCATGGCATTTCCATAGCCATTCTGAGATATATTGCCATGCAACTTCCACCATCATCATCATGACATACATTACTTTTGTCATATTGCCATTGCATGATCATGTAGTTGACATCGTATTTGTGGCAAAGCCACCATGCATTATTTTCCATACATGTCACTCTTGATTCATTGCACCATCGCGGTACACCGCCGAAGGCATTCATATAGAGTCATATCTTGTTCTAAGTTCCGAGTTGTAATCCTTATGTTGTAATCAATAGAAGTGTGATGATCATCATTATTAGAGCATTTCCCAAAAAAGAGAAAGGCCAAAAGAAAAAAAGAAAGGCCCAAAAAATATATAAAAAAGGGCAATGCTACTATCTTTTTTTCCACACTTGTGCTTCAAAGTAGCACCTTGTTCTTCACGTAGTGAGTCTCATAAATTGTGCTTCAAAGTAGCACCTTGTTCCTCATGTAGTGAGTCTCATAAAGTTGTCCTTTTTATACTAGTGGGAATTTTTCATTATAGAACGTGGCTTATATATACCTACGATGGGCTTCCTCAAATTCCCTAGGTCTTCGTGAGCAAGCGAGTTGGATGCACACCCACTAGTTTTCTTTTGTTGAGCATTCATAGCTCTAGTGCATCCGTTGCATGGCAATCCCTACTCCTCATGTTGACATCAATTGATGGGCATCTCCATAGCCCGTTGATTAGCCTCGTCAATGTGAGACTTTCTCCTTTTTTGTCTTCTCCACACAATCCCCATCATCATATTCTATTCCACCCATAGTGCTATATCCATGGCTCACGCTCATGTATTGCGTGAAGGTTGAAAAAGTTTGAGATTATTTAAGTATGAACCAATTGCTTGGCTTGTCATCGGGGGTATAGAAGTTGGGAACATCTTTGTGTGACGAAAATGAAGCATAGCCTAACTATATGATTTTGTAGGGATGAACTTTCTTTTGCCATGTTGTTTTGAGAAGACATGATTGCTTTGATTAGTATGCTTGAAGTATTATTATTTTTGTGTCAATATGAACTTTTGTCTTGCATCTTTCGGATCTGAATATTCATATCACAATTAAGAAGATTTACATTGAAATTATGCCAAAGTATCACTCCGCATCAAAAATTCTTTTTTATCATATACCTACTCGAGGACGAGTAGGAATTAAGCTTGGGGATGCCTGATACGTCTCCAACGTATCTATAATTTTTGATTGCCCCATGCTACTTTATCTACTGTTTTGGACTATATTGGGCTTTATTTTCCACTTTTATATTACTTTTGGGACTAACCTATTAACCGGAGGCCTAGCCCAGAATTGCTGGTTTTTTGCCTATTTCAGTGTTTCGAAGAAACGGAATATCAAACGGAGTCCAAACGGAATGAAACCTTTGGGATCGTGATTTTCCAACCGAACGTGATCCAGGAGACTTGGACCCTACTCCAAGAAGTGCCAGAGGCGGTCACGAGGGTGGAGGGCGCCCCCCTGGGCGCGCCCCCTACCTCGTGGGCCCCCTGACGCTCCACCGACGTACTCATTCCTCCTATATATACCTATGTATCCCCGAACAATCAGAACAGGAGCCAAAAACCTAATTCCACCGCCGCAACCTTCTGTATCCACGAGATCCCATCTTGGGGCCTGTTCCGGAGCTCTGCCGGAGGGGGCATCCACCACGGAGGGCTTCTACATCATCACCATAGCCCCTCCTATGAAGTGTGAGTAGTTTACTTCAGACCTTCGGGTCCATAGCTAGTAGCTAGATGGCTTCTTCTCTCTTTTTGGATCTCAATACAATGTTCTCCCCCTCTCTCGTGGAGATCTATTCGATGTAATCTTCTTTTTGCGGTGTGTTTGTTGAGACCGATGAATTGTGGGTTTATGATCCAGTATTATCTATGGAAAATATTTGATTCTTCTTTGAATTCTTTTATGTATGATTGAGTTATATTTGCAAGTCTCTTCGAATTATCCTTTTTGGTTTGGCCAACTAGATTGGTAGTTCTTGCAATGGGAGAAGTGCTTAGCTTTGGGTTCAATCTTGCGGTGTCCTTACAGTGACAGAAGGAGTTGCAAGGCACGTATTGTATTGTTGCCATCGAGGATAACAAGATGGTTTTTTTTTATCATATTGCATGAATTTATCCCTCTACATCATGTCATCTTGCTTAAGGCGTTACTCTGTTTTTAACTTAATACTCTAGATGCATGCTGGATAGCGGTCGATGAGTGGAGTAATAGTAGTAGATGCAGAATTGTTTCGATCTACTTGTTTTGGACGTGATGCCTATATACATGATCATTGCCTAGATATACTCATAACTATGCTCAATTCTGTCAATTGCTCAACAGTAATTTGTTCACCCACCGTAGAATACTTATGCTCTTGAGAGAAGCCACTAGTGAAACCTATGGCCCCCGGGTCTATTCTCATCATATCAATATCTATCACTTTATTTACATGCTTTGTTTTTACTTTGCCTTTTACTTTTCACTTTGCATCTATCTATCAAAAATACCAAAAATATTATCTCTATCAGATCTCACTCTCATAAGTGACCGTGAAGGGATTGACAACCCCTAAGCGTTGGTTGCGAGTTGCTATCGTTTTGTGTAGGTACGAGGAACTTGTGCGTGGTCTCCTACTGGATTGATACCTTGGTTCTCAAAAACCGAGGGAAATACTTACGCTACTTTGCTGCATCATCCTCTCCTCTTCGGGGAAATCCAACGCAGTGCTCAAGAGGTATCAAGTAGCTGCACATGGAAGAGTGCTCCAGCTTTGGGGCTTCCCTTTTTCTTCTGAAATCTGGGCGCTGCTTCATCGGCACTCTGAATTTGCTGAACTCGGCTTTTCTCCGAGACCAGTTCCCCTCGATCAGTGGCAGCAGCAAGCAAGAAGACAAAGGAGCATGCTCCATGTTAATCCTAGTGTGCTTGAGGTGGCTGATATGCTACTGTCGTTGTTTTGATTTCCAAGTCGTCTATGTTCATCTTTGTAGAAAATTTCAGACATGCTCTTTTGTTTCTCTCCTCCGATATTCATACACAAGTAGGCAATTTTTGGTTACTTTTTGTACGTGTTCGATGAACTGGATGTATCAATTAACCGCAGCCACTTTTCCATCCGGTTAGAATGCATTCTCGATACAATATCAGGAGCTTTGACTAGGTGAATTCTATCTGCATTCCACATTTTACCAGCTTCATTCTGCATTTTCTAGCTTAGCGTGATGAATTCACAGGTGTCTGCACAAGCATGTTAAGTGGATAAATGCACAGATTCTTTATCTTAGCCTCTTTTTAAGCTACCTATTTTTCTGACATTCACCCATACTGAGAAATCTGTTATATAGTTCATGCACTAGTAAGTAGTAAAAGATGAGGAGCTTGAGGATAGTGATTTATAGGTCTGAAATATATTTTTTCTCGTTTGTGCCTGAGCAACGATTGAGAGGCTGCATCTTTTACCCTTTTTTGCTTAAGATCTCGACTGATGCATATGTCAGAAATATTATGTCAATTGGTTGTCTCTTTTAATTTGTACGATGTTTTGTATGCCTTTGACGGTAGTAACATGCATCATGTGTGTAGTCGATGTTGATGCTCAATAACGGATAGGACTGATAACTAGCAAAACACGCGTATTTTCTTTTGCTGTGCTTAATTTGTATACATACATGATGCTTTTTTCCGATGAAACCGACAATGATGAGAAGTAGTGAATTCATGATGCTTTAACGTCGGCAAGGTTTGCTGCTTCGAGTAGTCGGCAAAGGGGTTTTTCCACACCTGTTTTCTAAATCATATTTCATTTCAAATGCAGGCAAAAACCAAAAGTGAAAAACTACGGGGGAGGGCATCTTTTTCAGTATCCCTCGAGTGGTAGTTTTTATGATGGATGACTACCAAGATCAACAGAATGGCGAGGTACAGTCGACACACTTTTTTGCTCCTTTTTCCTGTCTCCTACGTGTTCCCGCAACATTGCCACGACTTAGGAAGATAACAGGCAAGCCCAAAGCAAGATAACAGGCAAAGCCCCCAACACAACCCCCACCCCCAATACATCTTTTTCTGATATTTTCTATACACATATACTTTTTTTCTACCAACAATGGATTTTTTTAGGATTATTCCATGTGCTCACACCCCCCCCCCCCTTTCTTATAGTGGGCAGTAGCAAAAGTAGCCCACAACAATCAAGGATGCCCAAAATATACTGCCTAGACACCGAACACCACCAACTGAATTGCCTAACACGAGTGCACACTCGCCTCCCGCCGACCTTGGCGACCCCTAGGTTGCCTCACTCGAGGAACCAAGTCGCCTAAAACCACAGAACACCCCCAACCGAATTGCCTAACACAAAGGACACACTCGTCTCCGCCTACCTCGCTGACCCCTAGGTCGCCTCATCCGACGAACCAAGTCGCCCAAAACCACCGTCCACCCCCAACCGAATCACCTAACATGAAGGACACCCTCGCCTCCCCCCACGTCGGTAACCCCTAGGTCGCCTCATCCAACGAACCAAGCCCCCCATAACCACCGAACACCGCCAACCAAATCGCCTAACATGAGGACACACTCGCCTCCCCGCCCCCTCGATGACCCCTAGGTCGCCTTACCCAACGAACCAAGTCGCCCAAAACCAAAGAACACCCCCAACTGAATCGCCTAACACGAAAGACACACTAGCCTCCTCCTACCTTGCTGACCCCTAGGTCGCCTCATCCGACGAACCAAGTCGCCCAAAACCACCATCCACCCCCAACTGAATCGCCTAACATGAAGGACACCCTCGCCTCCCCCCAACTCGGTGACCCCTAGGTTGCACACACGACGAACCAAGTCGCCCAAAACCATTGTACACCGCCAACCAAATCGCCTAACGCGAGGACGCACTCGCCTCCCCGCCCCCTCGATGACCTCTAGGCCGCCTTACCCGACGAACCAAGTCACCCAAAACCACGAAACACCCCCAACCGAATCGCCTAACACAAAGGACACACTCGCCTCCCCCCACCTCGGTGACCCCTAGGTCGCCTCACCGGACGAATGAAGTCCCCCAAAACCACTGACCACCCCCAACTGAATCGCCTAACACGAAAGACGCACTCGCCTCCCCCACATCGGTGACCCCTAGGCCGCCTCACCCGACGAACCCAGCTGCCCCAAACCACCGAACATTGCAACCCGAATCGCCTAACACGAGGACGCACTCGCCTCCCCACCCCCTCAGTGACCCCTAGGTCGCCTCACCCGATGAACCAAGTCGCCCAAAACCACCGAACAGCCCCAACCGAATCGCCTAACACGAGGACACTCTCGCCTCCCCGCTCCCTCGGTGACCCCAAGGTCGCCTCACTCGACGAACCAAGTCGTCCAAAACCACTGAACAACCCCAACTGAATCGCCTAACACGAAGGACGCGCTCGCCTTCCCGCCCCCTCGGCGACCCCTAGGTCGCCTCACCTGACAAACCAAGTCGCCCAAAACCACCGAATCGCCTAACACGAGGACGCTCTCGCCTCCCCGCCCCCTCGGTGACCCCTAGGTCGCCTCACCCAGCGATCCAAGTCGCCCAAAACCACCAAACACCCCAATAGAATTGCCTAACATGATAGACGCACTCGCCTCCCCCCACCTCGATGACCCCTAGGCTGCCTCACCCGACGAACCAAGTCGCCCCAAACCACCCGACACTCACGATCGAATCACCTAACACGAGGATGCACTCGCCTCCCGGCCCCCTCGGTGACCCCTATGTCGCCTTATCCGACGAACCAAGTCGCCCAAAACCACGGATCACCCCCAACCGAATCACCTAAAATGAAGGACACACTCGCCTCCCCCCACCTCGGTGACCCCTATGTCGCCTCACCGGACGAACCAAGTCGCCTAAAACCACCGAACAACCCCAACCAAATCGCCTAACACGAGGACGCACTCGCCTCCCCGCCCCCACGGTGACCCCTAGGTCGCCTTACCCGACGAACCAAGTCACCCAAAACCATGGAAGACCCCCAACCAAATCGCCTAACACGAAGGACACACTCGCCTCGCCTCACCTCGATGACCCCTAGGTCGCCTCACCGGACGAATCAAGTCGCCCAAAACCCCCGAACAACCCCACCCGAATCACCTAACACAAGGACGCACTCGCCTCCCCGCCCCCTCGATGACCCCTAGGTCGCCTTACCCGACGAACCAAGTCGCCCAAAACCACGAAACACCCCCAAATGAATTGCCTAACAAGAAGGATGCACTCGCCGCCCCCACTTCGGTGACACCTAGGTCGCCTCACCCGACAAACCAAGTCGCCCAAAACAACTGAACACCCCCAACTGAATCGCCTAGCACGAAGGACGCGCCCGCCTTCCCGCCCCCTCGGCGACCCCTAGGTCGCCTCACCTGACAAACCAAGTCGCCCAAAACCACCGAATCGCCTAACACGAGGACGCTCTCGCCTCCCCGCCCCCTCGGTGACCCCTAGGTCGCCTCACCCGGCGAACCAAGTCGCCCAAAACCACCGAACACCCCAACAGAATTGCCTAACATGATGGACGCACTCGCCTCCCCCCACCTCGATGACCCCTAGACTGCCTCACACGATGAACCAAGTCGCCCCAAACCACCCGACACTCCCAATCGAATCACCTAACACGAGGATGCACTCGCCTCCCTGCCCCCTCGGTGACCCCTATGTCGCCTTACCCGACGAACCAAGTCGCCCAAAACCACGGAACACCTCCAACCGAATCGCCTAAAACGAAGGACACACTCGCCTCCCCCCACCTCGGTGACCCCTAGGTCGCCTCACCGGACGAACCAAGTCGCCCAAAACCAACGAACAACCCCAACCGAATCGCCTAACACGAGGACGCACTCACCTCCCCGTCCCCTCGATGACCCCTAGGTCGCCTTACCCGATGAACCAAGTCACCCAAAACCACGGAACACCCCCAACCGAATCGCCTAACACGAAGGACACACTCGCCTCCCCCCACCTCGGTGACCCCTAGGTCGCCTCACCGGACGAACGAAGTCCCCCAAAACCACGACCACCCCCAACTGAATCGCCTAACACGAAGGACACACTCGCCTCCCCCCACCTCGGTGACCCCTAGGTCGCCTCACCGGACGAACGAAGTCCCCCAAAACCACGACCACCCCAACTGAATCGCCGAACACGAAGGACGCACTCGCCTCCCCCACCTCGGTGACCCCTAGGTCGCCTCACCCGATAACCAAGCTGCCCCAAACCACCGAACATTCCCAACCGAATCGCCTAACACGAGGAAGCACTCGCCTCCCTGCCCCCTCAGTGACCCCTAGGTCGCCTCACCCGACGAACCAAGTCGCCCAAAACCACTGAACATCCCCAACCGAATCGCCTAACACGAGGACGCTCTCGCCTCCCCGCTCCCTCGGTGACCCCAAGGTGACGAACCAAGTCGCCCAAAACCACTGAACAACCCCAACTGAATCGCCTAAGACGAAGGACGCGCTCTCCTTCCCGCCCCCTCGGCGACCCCTAGGTCGCTTCACCTGACAAACCAAGTCGCCCAAAACCATCAAATCGCCTAACACGAGGACGCTCTCGCCTCCCCGCCCCCTCGGTGACCCCTAGGTCGCCTCACCCGGCGAACCAAGTCGCCCAAAACCACCGAACACCCCAACAGAATTGCCTAACATGATGGACGCACTCGCCTCCCCCCACCTCGATGACCCCTAGGCTGCCTCACCCGACGAACCAAGTCGCCCCAAACCACCCGACACTCCCAACCGAATCACCTAACACGTGGATGCACTCGCCACCCTGCCCCCTCGGTGACCCCTATGTCGCCTTACCCGACGAACCAAGTCGCCCAAAACCACGGAACACCCCCAATCGAATCGCCTAAAATGAAGGACGCACTCGCCTCCCCCCACCTCGGTGACCCCTATGTCGCCTCACCGGACGAACCAAGTCGCCTAAAACCACCGAACAACCCCAACCGAATCGCCTAACACGAGGACGCACTCGCCTCCCCGCCCCCTCGGTGACCCCTAGGTCGCCTCACCGGACGAACGAAGTCCCTCAAAACCACGGAACACCCCCAACCAAATCGCCTAACACGAAGGACGCACTCGCCTCCCCCACCTCGGTGACCCCTTGGTCGCCTCACCCGACGAATCAAGTCGCCCAAAACCACCGAACAACCCCAACCGAATCACCTAACACGAGGACGCACTCGCCTCCCCGCCCCCTCGATGACCCCTAGGTCGCCTCACCCGACGAACCAAGTCGCCCAAAACCACCGAACATCCCCAACCAAATCGCCTAACACGAGGACGCACTCGCCTCCCCGCCCCCTCGATGACCCCTAGGTTGCCTTACCCGACGAACCAAGTCGCCCAAAACCACGGAACACCCCAAAATGAATTGCCTAATAAGAAGGATGCACTCGCCACCCCCTACTTCGGTGACCCCTAGGTCGCCTCACCCGACAAACCAAGTCACCCAATACCACTGAACACCCCCAACTGAATCGCCTAACACGAAGGACGCGCTCACCTTCCCGCCCCCTCGGCGACCCCTAGGTCGCCTCACCTGACAAACCAAGTCACCCAAAACCACAGAATCGCCTAACACGAGGACGCTCTCGCCTCCCCGCCCCCTCGGTGACCCCTAGGTCGCCTCACCCGGCGAACCAAGTCGCCCAAAACCACCGAACACCAGAACAAAATTGCCTAACATGATGGACGCACTCGCCTCCCCCACCTTGATGACCCCTAGGCTGCCTCACCCGACGAACTAAGTCGCCCCAAACAACCCGACTGTCCCAACCGAATCACCTAACACGAGGATGCACTCGCCTCCCTGCCCCTCGATGACCCCTATGTCGCCTTACCCGACGAACCAAGTCGCCCAAAACCACGGAACACCCCCAACCGAATTGCCTAAAACGAAGGACACACTCGCCTCCCCCCACCTCGGTGACCCCTAGGTCGCCTCACCGGACGAACCAAGTCGCCCAAACCCACCGAACAACCCCAACCGAATCGCCTAACACAAGGATGCACTCGCCGCCCCGCCCCCTCGGTGACCCCTAGGTCACCTTACCCGACGAACCAAGTCGCCAAAAACCACGGAACACCCCCAACCAAATCGCCTAACACAAAGGACACACTCTCCTCCCCCCACCTCGGTGACCCCTAGGTCGCCTCACCGGACGAATCAAGTCGCCCAAAACCACCGAACAACCCCAACTGAATCACCTAACACGAGGACGCACTCGCCTCCCCGCCCTCTCGATGACCCTTAGGTCGCCTTACCCGACGAACCAAGTCACCCAAAACCACGGAACACCCCCAAATGAATTGCCTAACAAGAAGGATGCACTCGTCGCCCCCCACTTCGGTGACTCCTAGGTCGCCTCACCCGACAAACCAAGTCGCCCAAAACCACTGAACACCCCCAACTGAATCGCCTAACATGAAGGACGCGCTCGCCTTCCCGCCCCCTCGGCGACCCCTAGGTTGCCTCACCTGACAAACCAAGTCGCCCAAACCACCGAATTGCCTAACACGAGGACGCTCTCGCCTCCCCGCCCCCTCATTGACCCCTAGGTCGCCTCACCCGACGAAGCAAGTCGCCCAAAACCACCGAACACCCCAACCGAATTGCCTAACATGATGGACACACTCGCCTCCGGCCACCTCGATGACCCCTAGGCTGCCTCACCCGACGAATCTCCCCAAACCACCTGACACTCCCAACCGAATCACCTAACACGAGGACGCACTCGCCTCCCTGCCCCCTCGATGACCCCTATGTCGCCTTACCCGACGAACCAAGTCGCCCAAAACCACGGAACACCCCCAACCGAATCGCCTAAAACGAAGGACACACTCGCCTCCCCCCACCTCGGTGACCCCTTGGTCGCCTCACCGGACAAACCAAGTCGCCCAAAACCACCGAACAACCCCAACCGGATCGCCTAACACGAGGACGCACTCGCCTCCCCGCCCCCTTGATGACCCCTAGGTTGCCTTACCCGACGAACCAAGTCGCCCAAAACCACGGAACACCCCCAACCGAATTGCCTAACACGAAGGACACACTCGCCTCCCCCCACCTCGGTGACCCCTAGGTCGCCTCACCGGACGAATCAAGTTGCCCAAAACCACCGAACAACCCCAACCGAATCACCTAACACGAGGACACACTCGCCTCCCCGCTCCCTCGATGACCCCTAGGTCGCCTTACCCGATGAACCAAGTCGCCCAAAACCACGGAACACCCCCAAATGAATTGCCTAACAAGAAGGATGCACTCGCCGCCCCCACTTCGGTGACCCCTAGGTCGCCTCACCCGACAAACCAAGTCGCCCAAAACCACTGAACACCCCCAACTGAATCGCCTAACACGAAGGACGCGCTCGCCTTCCCGCCCCCTCGGCAACCCCTAGGTCGCCTCACCCGACAAACCAAGTCGCCCAAAACCACCAAACAACCCCAACCGAATCGCCAAACACGAGGACGCTCTCGCCTCCCCGTCCCCTCGGTGACCCCTAGGTCGCCTCACCCGACGAACCAAGTCACCCAAAACCATCGAACACCCCCAACTGAATTGCCTAACACAAAGGATGCACTCGCCGTCCCCACTTCGATGACCCCTAGGTAGCCTTACCCGACGAATCAAGTCGTCTGAAACCACCGAAAACTCCCAACTGAATCGCCTAACGCGAGGATGCACTCACCTCCCGCCCCCTCGGTGACAGGTCGACTCGACCTGGCCCACCATCTGTTCCAGCCGGGCTGAACATGGTAGGTGCTGGCACGATAGTTTCAACAGTTGCAGACGCATCAGACGCACCAGTAGCAGCTGCCGCTGCAACATGAAACCCCACACCGACAACATCTTCGACAGGAGCAGAACACCAATCCGGCGGCTCGTCTACCCCCTCGATAGAAATAGGGACCTTCTCAGGTCGAGCTTGTGTGCAGTTCAGGGGACCACCATCACAGTCATCAAAGTCATGGGGGAGCTCATTGTGGTCAAGGCTGGACATCTGCACATTTTAGAAAACAAAAAGTAGGGAAGGAATTATTTCGGAAGGGACATAATGTAAATGAAAACACGTTTTGAGAAGAAAAAAACTCAATGAACAGGGGCATTTATTTTCAAAAATCACCAGAACACACCCAAACTCAGTGAGCAGTATTCATATGGATTCATGATTTTTTTTTTACTAATAGTTTCAGGCTTCTTTCCTGGAGTTTTTATTTTGTGTTTTTGTAAGCAATTTAGTCTAAAGTAACTAGCTTTTTTTAAGCAACTGCCTTACTACAATAGCTTTTTCCTAGCTTTTTCTTGAAGCAGTTCTTACCATGCATAGATTATTAACACACAAAACTATGTTTCCTGTTTGTTTTGCAGAAGCAACGTGCAAGCCAATAGACATGATGTGTTTTCAAGAGGCAGTAGTTTTCCTTCATGCCAACAATATTTTCAGTTCTGCAGGTGTAGGGGGAGGCAAGAACAGGGGGACAAGATTCATGTCAGGTTCTGCAACAACAATTCGGTACAGGGGCAAATTTTGCAAGCAGTAGATCAAGGGGTAGGTACATAAAGGGAAACACACTAGTTCTAGAACAACCAAGGATGTTGGCAGATTTAATGGTGTGTTTTGCCTTGATTACCTTTGTTGTCGTCTTCCCTGGGAGTTTTTTGCCCAGCTTTGGCAATTTCATTGCCCACAATTTCTCCAAATTATTGCCTGATCAGCAAGTTTTTGCAGACATAATTGCAGTTTTTCCCCAGATTTTTGCTTGATTTTTTCTCCTTCCCCTGCTGTGTTTTCCGTTGTGGGAGGGGAGCTCTCCAACCACTAAGCCATGGCGTGCGGCGTCGGAAGAAGATGTTGCACGGGGGACGCTGCTGGGCGTAGGGTTTCCCTGGTGGCGGGGCAGAAGCGAGATCACGTGAAAAGGGTTGTTTTATTTGGCGTGACGTGGCAACGACAGAGGAGGTGTACCTGCCTTTTTTTAGCATGTGGGTGGGACCGACACGGGAAACTTTCCTTAACTGAAGGCCGCTAGATCGGCCCGCACAGCGCGCGGGCGCTCTGTAGCATCGTCCTTTTTTAAATGTTTGGCACGAACAAGTTATGCTCAAGGCATATGATCATCAATATGAGGAAGCATGCAAACTATTATGAGCAATGTCTGCATTAGTTTCACCAGATGTTGAGGAGATGTAATTGCAGAGCGAGTGAGAGGACACCGTGTGAACGTATTATTCAAAAATCATGCAAAACTCTAGCTGCAAATATGGTTGGAATGTTTTGGAGTTAATTTGGAATGCCATTAATTCGACTTCCAGTCAAGGAGAACAGCCAACTAGATAATTTTCTCTCGGTTTTGCTGAAACTCATTCAGCTGAGAATTTGTTTGGTCTCATTCATTTTTTCTACCGTCGGATCAAATCACTCTGGGATTCGTATTTTTGTCGAGGTGGAGAGCTTCCTAGCGAACAAGGCACAACCTATATGTTGTTCGGCTCGCAGGCCCTTTTTTCTTTTTTGTGTGGCACCATTTTTCTTGCCCCACGTTGGGTTTTAGCCCGCTACGCATGTGTGGGCTTGTGACTTGGGTCCGGTGTCCTAGGCTACACGGGACGTTTTTTTTCTGCATTGTGTTTTTCTTTGCTGTTTTATTTTTTATCCATTATTCCTATTTAACTTTCAATTTTAGCTGCCTTTTTCTATATTTTTTTTACTTTTTTTGTTGGGAGAGAACATGTAAAGATTTTTTAAACTTATTTATACTAAAATGAGATTGGGTTAATTTCTGAAATGTACTAGAAGATAAATTTTTATACTTTTATTTTGTGTTCTTGGTTTTTTCTCTCTTGTTTGTGTTTTCTTTTCTATGCTTATCATTATTCATATTTTAGATCCACAAAGAGGATGACAGCTAGATCCATTCTAGAATCGAAGAGAGCGTGAATGGAAGTAGCAGTTCCATCGATTTTCTTTATCTCCTCCAATTGCATTACAAGGGGAGGAGTAGTGGTTCTAGTTTTTTTTTTGTTTTTCATTGAAAATATTGGATTTTTGTTGTTGTTCTAATTTTTTGCAAGTTCATTTTTACTCGTGCTTCCCATTCTCATTTTATTTTTTATTTCCACTTGTCATTTTTTTCTTGCTGTTTTTTCTTCTTCGTCTATTAAAATACTTTTTGTTTCGTACTATATGTCGAGGGTCCCCAATTGCATGTCGACCATCGGCTCGCAACTAGGGTGTGTGTGTGTGTGTGTCGAGGCCCCCGGTTGCATGCTGACCATCGACTCGCAACTAGGGTGTGTGTGTGTGTGTGTGTGTGTGTGTGTGTGTGTGTGTGTGTGTGTGTGTGTGTGTGTCGAGGGTCCCCAGTTGCATGTCAACCATCGGGAGTGTGTGTTTGTCGAGGGTCCCCAGTTGCATGCCGACCTTCGACTCGCAACTAGGGGTGTGTGTTTTTTTTGTCGTAGCCCCTAGTTTCATGTGAACCATCGACTCACAACTAGGGAAGTGTGTGTTTGTCGAGGGTCCCTAGTTGCATGCCGACCATCAATTCGCAACTAGGGGTGTGTGTGTGTGTGTTTATTTTGCCGTGGCCCCCCAGTTGCATGTCAACCATCGACTCGCGACTAGGTGTGGGTGTGTGTGGGTGTTTTGTTGTGTCCCTAGTTGCAACCCGACCATGGACTCGCAACTAGGGTGTGTGTGTGTGTGTGCGTGTGTTTATCGAGGGTCCTAGTTGCAAGCCAAACATGGACTCGCAACTATGGTGTGTGTTTTTTTTGTCGAGGCCTTCCATGCCGACCATCGACTCGCAACTAGGGGAGTGTGTATGTGCTTTATCGAGGGTCTCCAGTTGCAAGCCGACCATCGACTCGCAACTAGCTGTGTGTGTGCGTGTTTTTTGTCGTGGTCCCCAGTTGCAACCCGACCATCGACTTGAACTAGGTGTGTGTGTATGTCGAGGCCGCCAGTGGCAATCCGACCATTGGCTCGCAACTAGTGTGTGTGTTTGTTGAGGCCCCTAGTTGCATGCCGACCATCGACTCACAACTAGGGGCATTTGTGTTTGTCGAGGCTTCCAGTTCCATGCTGACCTCGACTTGCAACTATGGATGCGTGTGTGTGTTTGTCGAGGCCCCAGTTACATGCAACCATCGACTCACAACTAAGTGTGTGTGTGTGTGTGTGTGTGTGGGCGCGCGCGTGTGTGTGTGGGCGTGCATGTGTGTTTGTTGAGGCCCCTAGTTGCATTTCGGCCATCGACTCACAATTAGGTGTGTGTGTGTGTGTGTGTGTTTGTCGAGGGTCACCAGTTGCATGAAGACCATCGACTCGCAAATAGGGGTGTGTGAGTGTGTGTATGTGTTTGTCGAGGGTCCCCAATTGCAAGCCAAACATCGACTCATGACTAGGGGGTGTGTTTGTCGAAGGTCCCTAGTTGCATGTCGACCATCGACTCACAATTAGGGGAGTGTGTGTTTGTCAAGGTTCCCCAGTTGCATGTCGACCGTCGACTCGCACTAGGGTGTGTGTGTTTTTTGTCGAGGGTCCCCAATTGCATGCCGAACATAGACTCGCAACTAGGGTGTGTATGTATGTTTTCTGAGGCCCCCAGTTGCATGTTGAACATCGACTCGCAACTAGTGTGTGTGTGTGTGTCGAGGGTCCCTAGTTGCATGTCAACCATCGACTCGTGCTACCCATTCTCATTTTATTTTTTATTTCCACTTGTCATTTTTTTCTTGCTGTTTTTTCTTCTTCGTCTATTAAAATACTTTTTGTTTCGTACTATATGTCGAGGGTCCCCAATTGCATGTCGACCATCGGCTCGCAACTAGGGTGTGTGTGTGTGTGTGTGTGTTTGTTGAGGCCCCCGGTTGCATGCTGACCATCGACTCGCAACTAGGGTGTGTGTGTGTGTGTGTGTGTGTGTGTGTGTGTGTGTGTGTCGAGGGTCCCCAGTTGCATGTCAACCATCGACCCGCAACTAGGGGAGTGTGTGTTTGTCGAGGGTCCCCAGTTGCATGCCGACCATCGACTCGCAACTAGGGGTGTGTGTGTGTGTGTGTGTGTGTGTGTGTTTTGTCGTAGCCCCTAGTTTCATGTGAACCATCGGCTCACAACTAAGGGAGTGTATGTTTGTCGAGGGTCCCCAGTTGCATGCCGACCATCAACTCGCAACTAGGGGTGAGTGTGTGTGTGTGTGTGTTTATTTTGTCGTGGCCCCCAGTTGCATGTCAATCATCGTCTCGCAACTAGGTGTGGGTGTGTGTGGGTGTTTTATTGTGGCCCTAGTTGCAACCCGACCATGGACTCGCAACTAGGGTGTGTGTGCGCACGCGCGCGCGCGCGCGCGCGCGTGTGTGTGTGTGTGTGTGTGTGTGTGTGTGTGTGTGTGTGTGTTTGTCGAGGGTCCTAGTTGCAAGCCAAACATGGAGTCGCAACTAGGGTGTGTGTGTTTTTTGTTGACGCCATCCATGCCGACCATCGACTCACAACTAGGGGTGTGTGTGGATGTGCTTTATCGAGGGTCCCTAGTTGCAAGCCGACCATCGACTCACAACTAGCTGTGTGTGTGCTCGTTTTTTGTCGTGGTCCCCAGTTGCAACCCGACCATTGACTTGCAATTAGGTGTGTGTGTTTGTGTGTGTTTGTCGAGGCCGCCAGTGGCAATCCGACCATTGGCTTGCAACTAGTGTGTGTGTGTGTTTGTTGAGGCCCCTAGTTGCATGCTGACCATCGACTCACAACTAGGGGCATTTGTGTTTGTCGAGGCTTCCAGTTCCATGCTGACCGTCGACTTGCAACTACGGATGTGTGTGTGTTTGTCGAGGCCCCCAGTTACATGCGACCATCGACTCGCAACTAAGGGTGTGTGTCTGTGTCAAAACCGGCGGATCTCGGGTAGGGGGTCCCAAGCAGTGCGTCTTAGGATCAATGGTAACAGGAGGCAAGGGACACGATGTTTTACCCATGTTCGGGCCCTCTTGATGGAGGTAAAACCCTACGTCCTGCTTGATTAATATTGATGATATGGGTAGTACAAGAGTAGATCTACCACGAGATCGTAGAGGCTAAACCCTAGAAGCTAGCCTATGGTATGATTGTTGTTGTATCTGTCTATCGACTAGCCTGGCCCCGGTTTATATAATGCACCAGAGGCCTAGGATAACAAGAGTCCTAGCCGAATACGCCGGTGGGGGAGGAGTCCTTGTCTTGATCGCCAAGTCTTGTTGATTCTTCCTTGTATGCGGCAGCTGTCCGGACTGGCCCATGAGTATACGGCCATGGGGGTCCTCGGCCCAATCCAACTGATCGGGAGACGACGCGTTGAGTACCCCCTAGTCCAGGACACCGTCAGTAGCCCCCTGAACCGGTCTTCAAGTTAGGGACGCTCCTTGATTCTTCCGAACTGTTCTTCATCTTCGGTTGCCGGTCTTGAAAACTGGTTCAACAAATCTTCTCATCTTCTATCTTGAGGATCGCCGAAATGCATTCGACGAGTTTACGCGTTGGGTATCCGAGGAGCCCCTTTAAGTTTACGGCCTTTATCAATGCCTTGTTATTTTTATGCCATGCCTTGGGTTTGAAGTTGTTCCCGGGTGGCAACGTACTCTTGCGTCCGAGCTCCAACGCCGGACTACATTCGAGGTATCTTTTGCAGCCGAGCACCAATGCCGGACTGCTTCCCAGCTCTAACGCCGGACTATGTATCCGAGCTCCAACGCCGGACTGTATCCGAGCTCCAACGCCGGACTATGTATCCGAGCTCCAACGCCGGACTTTATCCGAGGTGTCATAAATCACCTTGGTTCAAAGAAGTTTGAAGGAGTTTAACCGAGCTTAATGCCGGAAATGTCGTCTAAGGAGCCAGCCACTTGCATCCGAGCTATATGTCGAACTGCTTCCGAGGTGGTTAAGCACCTCGGTCATGGGCTGATTTTGGTCAATGTTTTTTATTGATGCAATTTATTCTTTGACTAGATATATAGCCAATAGCCCTCAAGGTATGTATCGGTCTAAAACCCGAGATGCACCTGAAGGATGACATAAGACCGCTGATCCCCGTAGCCGCTGAGACTCAGGTTGATTTGCAAAATCGGTTTGAGGATCAAGTCGTAGCTCGGCAGAATACTTCGGGACATAAAAAGCGGCGTGCTCAGTCCTCGAGACTCAGGTTGGGTGCGGCCGACCAACCTGAGGATCAAAATCTCCTCGGAAACTGTATTGCACTTAAGATTTTCTGCATAGAACAAGCAATGCAGTAGCCCCCGAGACACTGGTCGGGTGGCAACACCAGATCAGGGGATCAATGTGCCCCTTTAATATTTGTAAATAATAAGCCCGAAGCCCAGTAGCCCCCGAGCCTTAATGCGGGCACGGGTGGCCGAATTAAGGATCAATATCCATAGTAAAATCACAAATTATGTGTAATGACTCAATGTATCCAAGTACTTTATGTCATTAATGCTCGGATCCGCATTGTACAAAACTTTGTTGACCGACCATGGGCTTCAACCTCCTCGGCCGGTAGCCGAGGAGTGTTTGTCCTACTTTATAAAGCCTTTATGAAGGCAAAGATTTACGACAAACAAGGCAATCTGGTCATACGGCTTTCTAAACAAAGGTACGCAGAGAGATATGTTATATTGTTGTTTAACAGAAGAAATGTCTTCCAAAGAAAATAGTCCCGCTATCGGTTCCTTTCTTTGGGTTGTCATGCTAAGCATGATCATGAAACCCCAGCTCCAATGTAAGAGCAAAAGATCGAGGATTTAGTTTGGGAGGCTAGTTAATAGCCCCCGGTAGTGTTCGGCGACAGTCGAGGTCAAGCCGGAAACACTTCGGCCAATGTTATGAATGGTCCGTCATTTAATATAGTCATCGGATCGCTGACCAGTTTACACCTATTGTGACAGTCAGTTTTCGGCTTTCTCCACTAAGGTGCTTAACCATGCGAGCTGGAAGCACAATCGCAGTGCTTCTCCCTGTGCACACCTAGCCGAACAAAGCGGAACGTAGGAGGCAAGCGCGGGAGCCGGGCAACCCAACTATTGACCGAAGACACAATTCGAAGCTGATGCATATATAGCAATATCCGAGAATGTTTTTGGCGAATCTCTAAAGGTGTCCGGCGTTGCACTGCGAGACTTGTGCTGAAAACACACAAATAGTTAAAAGTGCCAAAAGCTTGGAAAACCAAAAAACGTCAGTAAAAACATGACGTCCAAACAAGATCAAGTGTTCGGTGCCAATCCGAAAATTGGACTTTAGAAAAAAAAAGTGCTTCTGCCGTGCTTTAACTTTGCAACGACTAAGAAGAAAAACACTTAGTATGAAACGGCTCAAATAAACATAAGAGCCCCCAAGCGACTTCGGTAAAAGTTGACTATAAAATGTAAGGTGACATGTAGAATGCCTTCTAGCCGGATTGTAGATCGTTTGTCGTAGCGGACCTTTTCGCTGCAACCTCTGGACCCAATAGTCCGGAGTGTGTCCGAATACCCTCGCAGTTATAAAAACCGGGGCATGCATGGAGACCAGGCGTAGGGGTCACTAGTGCTTTATCAGACAAGTACCCAACTAGTTATGTTATATTACATGGTTAGTAAGAAATATCTTCCAGGGAGAATAGTTCCGTTAGGGGTTCCTTTCCCTAGGAGGCATGCCCTAAAGTGCATTTCCGGACTACGAAAAGAGCAGAAAAACATCTGGGGGCAGGTAAATAAATAGGTAAGAAATCATCTTTTAGTTCACCGACCGAGTATTCCCTTAAGAACGCTAGCTTTCGTCTTCACCCAGTCTGAGGTACACATCCGGCTGACCCGGCAATAACAATCGCAGAGGTGCTCCCTTTACCACCTAGCCGAACAATCGGGAACGTAGGGGTAAGCACAGGAGCCAGGCAACCCAGCTTGGCCAAAACTTAAGTCATATCGATGCATATAATGGTGAGTAAAAGCTACATGCGGAAGTGTGACACATGTGTTGAGCATAAAGCCCGTATTAATAAGCTTCTGTTAAAGAAGCCCCCAGGTATAATGAGCGCGGGTAGCGCGTCAAGTGTGTGCGAACAAAGTTTCGACAAGGAAATTTTTACAAGCAACTTTTTTACAAAAAAGTATAATTCTTGGTCGAACCGAACACAAGTTAGAAATTTAAAACTTTGAGCATGAAGGCAACTTAGCTGGTTAATGTGTTCGGTATTGACGACGCGGTCCGAGATTGATGCGGGACAAGGTTCCATCCCCCAAGCCGGTCCCGAGGTGGCGGAGCAAGGAGCTCGGCACTCCGAAGTGGTGACATAGCACGATCAATGCAGGACGGCAGAGTGATGCCGGAGTCCCCGGCATGGGGTAATGAAGTGTTGACGAAGCCCCCCGTCCAGTCGAGGTGACGTCAAAGGATATAGTCCGGCTGGATCATTTTCCTGTGCACAAAAAATAGTGCAGACCGGGGATAATAGTAATAATAGGAATTAAAAAAATGTTGCATAATAAATAATTTATGCAAAGTGAGTAGTAAAAGAAATATGGCCTGGCGCTGAAGTCGATGTCGATGCAGGTCGTCGGCGTAATGCAATAAAGGCGTGGCAAAGCCTGGATTCACAGGTCGGTCCGAGTTCCGGATGCGGCGTTCGCCGAACTGTGTACGGAAACTGACCGAACCATCATGCGACCGTCGATAATGCGGCCACCATTTGATAGACATGTATACATATGCTGGACTAACCAGAGTAATAATTCCTTGGAAAAAAATTAACCCAAACAAGCAAAAAGAAATACTAGGATTAATAGCACCTGGTTTATTTGTTGTAGCAATCCGAAGGAAGGTGATTCCCAAAATTGGGACTCGATCCGCGCACCCATGCCTGGTCGGCTAGTGACGCCGAAGTGTCCGGAGTAGGTTGATGAAGAGATGGCGAAGCCCCCGGTCCAGCCGAGATGTCGAAGTAGGTCGGTGTGATGGACACCAGCTTGAAGAAGCAATAGTGCGGCCCTGCCGATGCAGGTCATGACGTGGTCGATGCCGGCTTGATGAAGCGACCATGCGGCGATGCCGGTATGCCTGCTCCGTGTAATCCGTGGGGCGGCGATGTTGGTGATGATTTATCCTTCGCGATGCCGGACTCTTGTTCGGATTGCCAAGATGATGATCCGAAAAAGTTGAGCTTGACTCAACAAAGTGACAACGTGTCTAGCGCAGGTCGGCAGCCGTGGAGCAATACTGCCGGACTGGTTTGACACCAGCATGATGTTGAAGATCATGTTCAAAAGATCTTAAAGTTAGTGGGATGTGTTCGGGAACAAAACACAATACCCCATACAAAACTTCCTTCAAAAAGGATGTCCGAAATCCCGTTCATAAAAAAGACGAACTCGGGTCGGATTCGTTTTCGCGCAGAAAACAGATCCAAAAAGTGATGCACTAATCGGAAGTTTCCCAGAGTTTGGACGGTCGGATCGAGCTCAATTTTTGGCAGGTGGTAGATAAGGGAATTCCACAGCAAATCAACGGTTGAATCCTCCAAAGGACATCCGAGCTAGACGCTGGATACCACGCCCTAAACTCAACCGGATTCTTGTCCAGATTCAATAGGGCTCCGGTATATCGGAAATTGCCAGAGATTCCTCCATCGGAACTCGACGAAATTTTTGCAGGGTTGTTGTAGACTTAATTCCTCATAATTCCACCAAAGTAATTGTTTAGGCGACACTCGAGGAGGCGGTGGCGGCGGATACAAGTTTGTTGTTCAGAAAAACAGCACGGTCGCCTGAGGGCAATGTTGATGTTGAGCCCCCGAGCTTCATGGATGACTCCTCCATGATCTTGATAGAGATCGGAGTTGGTGTTGATGAAGGCCTTCATCCGAACATGACGATCGGAGGTAGGGCGCAGTCCTCGGTCAAGCCAAGGTGACCAGTCGAGCTGGTGACGAAGAAGCCGACGTCGCAGTTGACCTGCAGTCGAGCCATTGATCCTTTCGCCGATCACACAGCGGAACTCTCAATGAAAGCACCAATGTCGGTGTCAAAACCGGCGGATCTCGGGTAGGGGGTCCCAAGCAGTGCGTCTTAGGATCAATGGTAACAGGAGGCAAGGGACACGATGTTTTACCCAGGTTCGGGCCCTCTCGATGGAGGTAAAACCCTACGTCCTGCTTGATTAATATTGATGATATGGGTAGTACAAGAGTAGATCTACCACGAGATCGTAGAGGCTAAACCCTAGAAGCTAGTCTATGGTATGATTGTTGTTGTATCTGTCTATCGACTAGCCTGGCCCCGGTTTATATAATGCACCAGAGGCCTAGGATAACAAGAGTCCTAGCCGAATACACCAGTGGGGGAGGAGTCCTTGTCTTGATCGCCAAGTCTTGTTGATTCTTCCTTGTATGCGGCAGCTGTCCGGACTGGCCCATGAGTATACGGCCATGGGGGTCCTCGGCCCAATCCAACTGATCGGGAGACGACGCGTTGAGTACCCCCTAGTCCAGGACACCGTCAGTGTGTGTGTGTGTGTGTGTGTGTGTGTGTGTGTGTGTGTGTGTGTGTGTGTGTGTGCGTGTGTGTTTGTTGAGGCCCTTAGTTGCATTTCGACCATCGACTCACAACTAGGGTGTGTGTGTGTTTGTCGAGGGTCACCAGTTGCATGAAGACCATCGACTCGCAAATAGGGGAGTGTGTGTGTGTATGTGTTTATCGAGGGTCCCCAATTGCAAGCCAAACATTGACTCGCAACTAGGGAGGTGTGTGTTTGTCGAAGGTCCCCAGTTGAATGTCGACCATCGACTCACAACTAGGGAGTGTGTGTTTGTCAAGGGGCCCCAGTTGCATGTCGACCGTCGACTCGCAACTAGGGTGTGTGTGTTTTTTGTCGAGGGTCCCCAATTGCATGCCGAACATGGACTCGCAACTAAGGTGTGTGTGTGTGTGTGTGTGTGTTTTCCGAGACCCGGTTGCATGCTGAATATCGACTCACAACTTGTGTGTGTGTGTGTGTGTGTGTGTGTGTGTTTGTCGAGGCCCCCAATTGCATGCTGACCACCGACTCGCAAACTAGGGGTGTGCGTGTGTTTTGTCGTGGCCCCCAATTGCAATCCGACCATCGACTTGCAACTAGGGGGTGTGTATGTTTGTCGAGGCCCCCAGTTGCATGCCGACCATCGACTCACAACTCATGGTGTGTGTGTTTGTCGAGGGTCCCCAGTTGCATGTCAACCATCGACTTGGAACTAGGGGAGTGTGTGTTTGTTAACGAACCCCAGTTGCATGCAGGTCGTCGACTTGTGTGTGCGTGTGTGTGTGTGTGTGTTCGTTTGTCGAAGATCCCCAGTTGCATGTCGACCATCGACTCGCAACTAGGGGCAGTGCGTGTTTGTCGAGTGTCTCCAGTTGCATGTCGACCATCGACTCGCAACTAGGGTGTGTGTGTGTGTGTGTGTGTGTGGAGGCCCCCAATTGCAACCCGACCATCGACTTGCAATTAGGGGGGGGGGTGTTTGCCAGGCCCCTAGTTGCATGTCGACTATCGACTCGCAACTCAGGGTGTGTATGTGTGTGTGTTTGTCGAGGGTCCCCAGTTGCATGTAAACCATCGACTTGCAACTAGGGGGAGTGTGTGTGTTTGTCAAGGTCCCCCAATTGCATGCCGACCATCGACTCGCAACTAGGGGTGTGCGTGTGTTTTTTCGTGGCCCCCAGTTGCAACCGGACCATCGACTTGCAACTAGGGGGTGTGTGTGTTTGTCGAGGCCCCAAGCTGTATGCTGACTATCGACTCGCAACTGAGGGTATGTGTGTTCGTCGAGGGTCCCCAGTTGCATGTCAACCATTGACCTGGGACTAGGGGAGTGTGTGTTTGTCAAGGGACCCAAGTTGCATGTGGACCATTGACTCGTGTGTGTGTGTGTGTGTGTGTGTGTGTTTCTCGAGGCCCCCAATTGCAACCCGTCCATCAACTTGCAACTAGGGGTGTGTGTGTTTGTCGAGGCCCCCAATTGCATTTTGACTATCGACTTGCAAATCTGTCTGTGTGTGTGTGTGTGTCGAGGGTCCCTAGTTGCATGTCAACCATCGACTTGCAACTAGGGGGAGTTTGTGTTTGTCGAGGGCCCCCAATTGAATGCCGACCATCGACTCGCAACTCTGTGTGCATGTGTTTTGTTGTGTCCCCCAGTTGCAACCCGACCATCGACTCGCAACTCTGTGTGCATGTGTTTTGTTGTGTCCCCCAGTTGCAACCCGACCATCGAGCAACTAGGGGGTGTGTGTGTTTGTCGAGGCCCCAAGTTGCATGCCGACCATCGACTCACAACTCAGGGTGTGTGTGTTCGCCGGGGGTCCCCAGTTGCATGTCAACCTTCAACTTGGGACTAGGGGAGTGTGTGTTTGTCAAGGGACCCTAGTAGCATGTGGACCATTGACTTGTGTGTGTGTGTGTGTGTGTGTCGAGGCCCCCAATTGCATGCCAACCATCGACTCACAACTAGGGGTGTGCATGTGTTTTGTTGTGGCCCCCAGTTGCAACCCGACCGTCGACTTGCAACTAGGGATCTGTGTGTGTTTGTCGAGGCCGCCAGTTGCATGCCGACCATCGACTTGCAAGTCAGGGTTAGTGTGTTTGTCGAGGGTCCTCAGTTTCATGTCAACCATCGACTTGCAACTAGGGGTGTGTGTTTGTCAAGGGACCCAGTTGCATGTCGACCATTGACTCGTGTGTGTGTGTGTGTGTGTGTGTGTGTGTGTGTGTGTGTGTGTGTGTCGAGGCCCCCAATTGCATGCCGACCATCGACTTGCAACTAGGGGTGTGCGTGTGTTTTGTCGTGGCCCCCAGTTGTAACCCGACCATTGACTTGCAACTAGGGGTGTGTGTGTGTGTGTGTGTTTGTCGAGGCCCCAGTTGCGTGCCGACCATCGACTCGCAACTCAGGGTGTGTGTGTGTGTGTTTATCGAGGGTCCGCAGTTGCATGTCAACCATCGGCTTGCAACCAGGGGAGTGTGTGTTTGTCGAGGGTCCCCAGTTGCATGTCGACCATCGACTCGCGACTAGGGTGTGTGTGTTTGTCAAAGGGTTCCCAGTTGTAACTCCACCCACGATACACAACTAGGGCCGGACACATTTTTTTGTCCCAGTTGTAACTCCACCGTTGACATGCAACCGGGGTCTTCCATTTTTGTCTTAGTTACAACTCCACCACCGACTTGCAACGAGGGCCTGCCTTTTTTCTTTTCCCAGTTGCAAGTCGACCATCGACACGCAACTGGAGCCCAACCCATTTTCGTCGTCGTTTGCATTACACCCTGACATGCAATTGGGAGCCCCATATTTTGTGTCCCAGTTGCAAGCCCTTCACGAGTCTGCAACTCGGTTGCTTGACTAATTTTGTTCTAGTTGCAACGCCATCCTCGATATGAATTAGGACCCAACCCATTTTTTCAGTTGTAAGTCCACCCTCTACAGCACCTCGACCCAACCTGTTTTTGTCCGAGTTGGAAGTTCAGCCTCGACATGCAAGTGCATGCCGCAATAAGACATCAATTAAGGCCAGGAGGAAAGTTATCAGCCATTTGCATCTCCACATTTAAAAAAAATATTCATCATTTTCCTTTTTATCGTTTTCATCTTTTTTTCATAAAAGTCATTACATTTTCTTAAAAGTGTTTACATTTACAAAAATCATGGTTTTTTAAAAAAATATTTTTATTTTAGAAACATAAAGAGTTTTAAATTTCACAAACATTTTCTATATTCACTACGAATTTGTATACGTGATTGTAATAGTGTGTATGCATGCATGCAAAGACAAGTGATGATTAGTGCTGCTGCTACACAGCCTGAGTTGTCTTATCAATACACAGCCATTAGAAAATGATTCCAAACCCAGCAGCTAACACGAGCTAACAGCCCACAACTGAATTCTCAAAAAAAAAAGGACTAACAACTACATTGGGCCAGGCCAATAAAGCGAAAACGGACATCAATCAGTTGAAAAAAAAACAGACACCAATAACTGCATGCATTGTCGCGGAGGGTTAGAGCCAACAAAGGCCGACCAGGAAAGGATGACACGGACGGAGAGAACTGGCATGACGTCATCAATATGTCATCTGAATGAGACCAAATTAGATCTCATTCAGCTGAGTTCCAGGTGCTCCCATTTTCTCTACCGGCAGGCATGTACAGGTAAACCGGAGAGCAAAAAAGGAAACTCTCAAGACAAAACTGGAACCATGATGGATGGCTCGCATGCAGGATTTTCACGAACTGACGGGACTTTTTGTGAAGTGTTGAACACCGGCGGTTGGGGTTTCATTGGTAGAAATGAGCAGTGACAAGCGCTTGCGATCAACGATGGTGGCCTCGGAGTACCAGACCCACCACGGTTCAGCAGAGCAGTAAGGCTCGGATGGCTCTGGCACTCCTGGAAAAACCCAGAGGGAGCACGGGTGGGCACACAGTTGCCGTGCGATGTCGGCGACGGAGCGCTCTTCAGTGCATCCACCACGGTGAGCTACTGGACTGGCTCCAGCACTCTGAAAATGGACTACCCTGGGGTATTCAAGCATTCCAGAAGGAAGAACAGGCGGACAGTAAGGGCAGCACTGACAGATGACACTTGTCGCGGATCTCGCCCATGGCAACACTCAGCCTCTTTGGCCCGAGGTGATCAGACTGCAGCGATGGCTCCTCTCAAGAAGTCTGCAGCTCAACGATTAGCGCCGGGACACAATCAAATGGAACCATGAAGCTTCAGGCACTTCTCCACAAGCTCGGCTTACAAATTCCAATTTCATGGTCTGATCAAGCCAAGTTTCAGAAAACTTTTCTGGTAGGCATGTGCCCCTGCTGGCCTCAAAGTTTTTTGTTTGGCTGTCGCGCAAGAACAGACTCTGGTGCAACGATCAACTTCAGAGAAGAGGCTGGCCAAATGAGTATTCCTACTAAATGTGTTTGAGAAATTTAGAAAGCTCCGAACAACTATTCTGGAAGTGCAACATTTCACTCGCAGTTCACTTCTTCTTCGGTACAACCCCCCCTACACATCAACAGTCGAGATTACAAGATACCCCTTCGTGAGGATAAGTGAGTAGGGGTAGGATGGGAAATTTAGTTTGGGGCGGCGTACCGCGGCGTAGCGAGGCGCATGACCGTACGTGGCCGTACGGCCCGCTGTACGCCCGTACGTGGGCGGTGTACGCCGCGTGAGGAGGAGGGCGGGCCCACAGGTACTAACCCTAATTAGATTAATACATTAATCCCGGCGCGGTACGACGTGCGAAGCCATTAACGCCGGCGCAGTGAGACGTCCCGTCGGCGGCGGCGGTCCGCGGGCGGCGCCGATTCACACGCCACCGCCCGACGCCCGCCTGCGCACCCCACCGCTTGACCGCCCGCGCACGCCGACGCCTGGCCTCCTGCGCCATTGACAGCTCGGCATTAATCGCCGCCGCCGATTCGCACGCCGCCGCCTGGCCTTCTACGCCCTTGACCGCTCGGCTGGCCCGGCATTGATCGCCGGCACCCACCCCGCCCACCACACCTATAAAAAGCGCCTCGCCCCGCCACGGCTCTCACACCGCCCCTCACCTCCCCTCTCCTTCTCCCCCTGCCGCCGGCGTCGCCCCTCTTGCGCCCTACCTCTCCTTCTCGCCGGCGATGGACCGCTCCATCTTGACCCTCGAGGAGGCGAGGAGCTCGCCCACTTCGTCATCCCCGCCGCTCCCGACGTGCGCCTCCCGGCGAGGTGGCGCCTGAGCGTCGATGGCGTGCCGGTGGCGCTGGTGCCTGAGGTCGGCACCCACCTCTTCGCCCGCGCCGTCGGCCTGTACCGGGCGCGCCTCTCGCTGGAGGAGCTCGCCGACCCCCAGTACGCCCCCAACAACCCCGGCTGGGCGGACCGCCTCGCCGACGACCACCTGCGCCGCCTCCACGCGTACGCCGGCCCGCGCCCGCCGACGAAACACAACCGCGCGCGGCGGCATCAGCTCTGGGACGGGCGCACGTTCGAGGAGGTCGTCGTGCCGTACCGCGCGCAGGCGGCCGCCGGCGCCGCGCCCGCTCCGCCGAGGTACGGCTACACGCTGTTCGGCCGCGGCGAGGCTCGGTTCACCCGCGAAACCGTGGGCGCGCGCATGAACGTCGGCCCGCGCCCGACACCGCGCGGGCCCCTCGCCGGTGACCGCGGCGGCGATCATCGCACGCCCGCGCGGGACGGCGCCGGGTCCAGCTGCGCCCCTCCGCTAGAGCGGGCGCCAGAACCTGAGCTGGCGTTGCAGGCCGAGTACAGGCGGCTGGCGGCGGAGGCCGGCGACCCGGAGGACATGCCGGGCTACCTGACGGCGATCCGGGAGTCGGAGAACGCGCCGGTGCCGCCACCCCTCGTGCAGGAGTACATGCAGCTCGCCCCGGTCGCCGTCCACCCAGAGGACCCGCGGGACTTCCCCGGCTACCACGCCGTTGTGGCCAACTCGATGGCTGCGCCGGCCGCGCCAGCCGCGCCGATGGTGGACCTGGACGACAGCAACAGCGATGACGGCGACGACGGCGACGGGCTCTACGACGAGATGGACTTTGGCGGCGTCGAGGACGAGTAGTTTAGTTTAGGTTATTTTTGAAATAACGTTTAGTAATGTTTAATTATTTTCCTAATGTTGTTTAGTTCAGTCAAGTTTAATTTCTAGTATTATGTAAAATATTTATAAAAACTATGCTGAAATATTGAGTGTGTTTGCATGGTTTTAAATTATTATTTGCAAATTAAATGTTCGAATTAATACTATTATGTTTGCAAAAAGTTTGAAAGTTAGGATAGAAAAAAAAGAGGACAGCTAAATATTATTAGCAAAGTAGAATGAAAATAAATTTTAAAAACAGAAATGAGTTAAACTTAGAAATAAAAAAATCTAAAAATTAGGACAGGAAATAAAAAACGAAACAAAGGTGAACAATAAATAATAGTATCAAAAACAATGAAATTGTTCTCTTAAAAAAATTAGAACAGAAGTAATGTTGAATTGAAAAAATTATAAAAATGAAACAAAACAAATAAAAATGAAGCAATAAAAATATGAAATAATATTAGGAAAATAGATTGAATGAAAATAAATTTTTAAAAAAATGAGTTAAACTTTGAATGCAAAAAAATATAAACATTAGGAAAGGAAATAAAAAACGAAACAAAGGTGGAAAATAAATAATAGTACCAAAAATAATGAAAATGTTCTGTTAAAAAAAATTAAAATTAAAACAGAAGTAATGTTGAACTGAAAAAATTATAAAAATGAAACAAAGTACATAAAAATGAAGCAATAAAAATATGAAATAATATTAGCAAAATAGATAGAATGAAAATAATTTTTAAAAGCAAAAATGAGGTAAACATTAGGAAAGAAAAGGAAAAACGTAACAAAGGGCGTAGAGGGACGTTGTGGGCCGACTGGGCCGCCTTTGAGAGGCGCGCACGGGCGGTACAGGGCGCAGAGGCGCAGGGGGCGGTGTGCGCCGTAGTTTTTAGTCCCACCTCGCCCGTCGAAGGGTGCCCTGACCGGCTTAAATAGGCGGTTCCATGCATCCTAGCAGATAAGATAGTTACTAAAAATATGGATTGACTTTGCACTGCCCGGGCAGCGCTATCGCCGCTGACCGGATAGTGTTACGCTGTCCGGACAGCTGTGGTAGTGTTACCTGAGCATTGTAAACTCAAATCATATATTTACTATCTATCTTATTTTTGATAGTTTAGCACTTTACGCAAGTTTGTTTCATTAATACCTACATGTTTATAAAATTTGTCACACCTAATTTAAATTGGGTTTATTTGAAGTTTGTCGGAAAAAAACTCCTTTTCGAACGGGGCCTTTGCTCCTACCCGAACGGTGTCCAGATAACGAGGTCAATTTTTTGACATCTTCAGAATGGCCTGAAATTTTGCATGTGACTTAGTATGCCCACTCCCATACGGAATCCAATAAGTGAGCGTATTTCAAAATGAAGAGCACGTTGCTTCACGTCCGGTCAGTGTTTTACGTTTTTTGACCGAAAAAATTATAGAAAATTCTAAAAGTGGTAAAAAGCCATGAAACTTGTCATGCATCCTAGTCATGATGATACAACATTACGGAAAAAAATTGGGCTCATTTGAAGGATGTCGAAAAAAAACTCATTTTCGAATGGGACCTTTGCTCCTACCCGAACGGAGTCCGGAGAAAGAGGTCTATTTTTTGACATCTTCAGAATGGCCTGAAATTTTGCATGTGAGTCAGTATGCCCACTCCCACACGGAATCCAATAAGTGAGCGTATTTCGAAACAAAGAGCATGTTGCTTCACGTCCGGTCAGTGTTTTACGTTTTTTAACCGGAAAAATTATAGAAAATTCTAAAAGTGGCAAAAAGCCACGAAACTTGTCATGCATCCTAGTCATGATGATACAACATTAGAGAAAGAAATTGGGCTCATTTGAAGGATGTCGAAAAAAACTCATTTTCAAACGGGGCCTTTGCTCCTACCCGAACGGTGTCCGGAGAAAGAGGTTGATTTTTTCACATCTTCAGAATGGCCTGAAATTTTGCATGTGAGTCAGTATGCCCACTCCCACATGGAATCCAATAAGTGAGCATATTTTGAAACGAAGAGCACGTTGCTTCACGTCCGGTCAGTGTTTTACGTTTTTTGACCGAAAAAATTATAGGAAAATCTAAAAGTGGCAAGAAGCCACGAAACTTGTCATGCATCCTAGTCATAATGATACAACATTAGAGAAAAAAATTGGGCTCATTTGAAGGATGTCGAAATAAAACTCATTTTCGAACGGGGTCTTTGCTCCTACCAGAACGGTGTCCGAAGAACGAGGTCGATTTTTTGACATTTTCAGAATGGACTGAAATTTTGCGTGTGAGTCGGTATGCCCACTCCCACACCGAATCCAATAAGTGAGCGTATTTTGAAACAAAGAGCACGTTGCTTCACGTCCTGTCAGTGTCTTATGTTTTTTGACCGAAAAAATTATAGGAAATTCTAAAAGTGGCAAAAAGCCACGAAACTTGTCATGCATCCTAGTCATGATGATACAACATTAGAGAAAAAAATTAGGCTCATTTGAAGGATGTTGAAAAAAAACTTATTTTCAAACGGGGCCTTTGCTCCTACCAGAACGGTGTCCGGAGAACGAGGTCGATTTTTTTACATCTTCAGAATGGCCTGAAATTTTTCAGCTTATTAACAAATATTAATGAGTTTATTGTTATAACTAATAATTTGGAAACATGGACCATTCATAAAAAACACTATTTCACATAGAATTTATTAAGTAGTTAAACTAAAAACACTAGTTAATACAGAATTTATTAAGTAATTATATTAAAAAGAGTACTTAATACAGAATTTATTTTGTATTGACATTATACGTAAGAAAATTTACTATTGTTATCTTTGCGCAAATTGACGAGTTGATATTAAAAAATAAGATAGTAATAATGTTAGTTAACTTTAGTTAAAGTCATATGACATTATTACTACCTTATCTAATAAATCACTCAAAGGCGGCTATATAAGCTAGTCCCGGCATCCCTCGGCGCGCGAGGTGGGACTAAAAAAGCGCCCCCTCCACCTCCCCCCGCGCCGTGAATCTAAGAAGGCAAAAAAATAGTGATGAAAAAAATAAGCCCGCCTGTGCGGGCCGCAACTGCGCCTAATCGGTCCGGCCCGATCTAGCCTGGTGGCGAAAGGGCCGGCCTTTTGGCCCAGCTACGGCTGGCAGCACAGGCCAACGGGGCAGCGGTGGGACGGGGCGGGGATCAGAGGAGTTCGGTAAGGGCGGTAGGAGGTGGGCATATAAGGCGGTCCCGGCGTCGTTCGGCGTGTGAGGTGGGACTAAACTTTAGTCCTCACCACCGCCGACCCTGCGCCCGCACCGCGCCCACACTGAATGGGCCGGCCCACGCGCGCCGTCGCGCACAGTCACTGGGCCGGCCATCGCACGGCGTCGTTCGGCGGGCGAGGTGGGATTTTTTTATATATTTATTGTTTAAAAAATAATATTAAGTTGTTTAATAAATGTTCTATAATTAATGAAAAGCCCTACGTACTGTATAAATGTTCTATAATTTATGAAATGTTCATTATTTATTTGTATTAATGGCTACAATTGTTTTCATAATAGTAAAGTGTTTTTTGTTATAATTTATAATTAATAATAATTTGGAAAATAATATTCTTAAAAAACACTACTTGATATGGAATTTATTAAGTAGTTATGTTAAAAACAATACTAAATATAGAATTTATTATGTAATTACATTAGAAAACTACTTAATATAGAACTAGTTAATATAGAAAACGTCAACCCAATTTTATTATTTAGATATATTATAACTGAGCATCTTTCCAGCCCTCCCAGGCTATCAGTGTTTGCACTCGTCGGATCATTACTTTTGGATGTTTCAACCGTCCGATTAGCTGTGAACCAAACCACCGAGCGCTAATTCACAGAGCCGCTACTCCCGTAACAATATCGAAAGCCTGTCGTGAAATTGGGCCTGATGGGCTTTAACCGGCGTGGGGCGAAGTACAGCAAAGAACACATCGACGGTTCAGCCCCCCTTCTGCTTCTTCAACCTTGGCACGCCCATGATCTTGCGATTAGGGTTGTGTTTGCCGCCGCCACTGCTTTCCTCCTGCGTCGTGACAACTGCATCGGGTCGCCGCCAAACCCCACAGTCCCCTCCTGCATCGTCGACAGCTGCAGCCACCCCGCCGCCTCCTCCTTCCCTTCCCCGGTCCCTTTCCAATTTTGTCCGCGTCGCCTCCTATCCTCCTTGCTGCGTCCTTCCATCATCTTATCTCCTCCTTGCCTCATGGTTCCCACAATGGCGAAACCCTTCTCATCTAATGGTGGCGCGAGGAAACCGTGATGAGCACTCCCCGTCTGTCTTAGTGGCGTGAGGATGAAGGCAATTCCTAGATGCATACTGAATCAAAATCTCCCCCAGTGATCTTCTCGAGAGAAAACTCCCTGATGTTCCGCCTTCCCAATGGATCTCCTCTTGCGTCATCCCACGGCGGCCGTCGAGCAGGTATAAGCATCAGTTTCTACATTTTAGATAGGCCGGCGAGGTAAATTTTCACCATGGAGAAGACTGAATGATGGTTTCTCTTTGTTGTGCACTATCCTTCAGTGCAGTACAAAATATTTCGCCTGACAGGCAGAATTCAGAGAACTAGAATGGGGCAAGGACCTTTATGTATTGGCTAACACAACAACAGTGCCCAATGACATTCACCGGTCCATCGATTCCAACCTTCAACTCCAAGGCCCTGCTTTCTCAGTATTTTGCTACCTTTCATACATTACCAACAATGTGCTTTCTTTCTGGCTGCATAACAGCCCTTTGTGGTCTGGACTCTGGAATATGCCTGCAACAATCGAACCAAATGGATATCTACTGAAGTTTGCAGCATTTATGTAAACGGCAGTTTTTGATCTTTCATACCACCATTGTTTTCAGATGTATGTATTAACGTCTTTTTTCTTTCTCCCATTTACAGCGCAAAGAAGTTGGAAATTTCTATACTCCCCAAGTAAATCATTGATCAATTATATATTGCTCTTTGGTTTTAGAAAAATTAAAACATACTCCCTCTTTGTGCTATATATACCGCTCAATATTTGTTACCATCAATAATAGAAATGATAGTGTGTGTGATTTCCCTCTTTGTGCACAAATACTTAACTTGCATTTTGGTATTGGCCACCCTTTGGTTACTACATACTTATCCAGTTGACTGTAGCACGTCTTTTTTTTGTGGAACTATAGGAAGTCTCTGTTTCATAGCATTCTATCATTGCTTTCCTTTCCTCTAGAACAAGAACACAAAGTATTTTTTGAGATCTTTGGCTCTTCCTACATGAAATTTGCCAGGTAACTATGGTTCCTGAAAGTACAACATAAATTTGTTTATCTAGACTCGTATAATTTATTACTTGGACCAATAGCATAAGCATATTGGACTATGGCAATGTTGCTGCAGATTCCAGTGTCCGCATTTTCCACCTTGATTTCCTTTTAGACGGTTTTAATAAGACCATCACACAGGTTAATTGGTCAGGAGGGGCCAACATCCTGCAAGATATGGTGCTGCAAAATGAATGTTGAATTTATCTAGCTAATCAGGTGAGTGTAGTATAGTACCCTCGTCTGTTCATATCTTTTTTTTCTGTTGCGATGGTTGATTTCCTAATTATGTTGCTTAGTTGTGGTAGATTGCCATACTGCCCATACATGTGTTGTATCTAGAGCTTCAGAAACCTATGATGATACAGGTTGCTTGAATGGTCCAGTCCATTGCTGGCTATCTTTTAATCTTACGATGCTTCTTGCATTATGTACTTCAGTGAGCAATTGTTATATGCAAAGAAATTAACAAGCTTAAAGTTAACTTAGAACAGACATGAATACATTCGGTCCAATAGTCAATTAGTATAACACCGGCAACATTTGACTTGCTACTTCTGATTTTCGAGTCATCCATTAGTCCTATGTGGCTGACCAGTGCAATTGCTACTTAGGATCGGACTGCATTTAGCCTATCATGCTATCAATTGTTTCAGATGTTGTCTCTAGATGTGTGCTTCATCTTCTTACTGCATGAGACGTCTTCCAATATTTATCTGAACGAACTAAGTTACACCAAAGATGTCTTATGACAATCCATCTTAATCAGCGCTATCTCTATCTCGCTCTATCTTGTTGTCTATTTCTGATTTGACTTTAATGGGGTCCAAAACCCTTAGGTGATTCATCCACGTTTGATATTATTTACGGAGTATGAAATGTTGATACAAACAAGCGTATTTATTTAGTACATGTATGTGTAATCAGTTTCCTGTCGTTTTAATACTCACATCACCTGTCAAAGGTGAAAAAGATATCTATCTTTAGTTCTTCACCGACAGTCCATGGTTCTCGGGAGTCTGTACTGAAACGCCTTACAAAGAAGGTAACAAAAGCTTACAAAACTTCTTTGTAGTATGTAGCTTTTCCTTTTATCATTGTATATTTGTAGATGATCTTTTACAACATTGTGCGCTAGATGATGATTATGTGCATTTTCAGTACAAGCTATACTGATGTGTTGAAGGTTGTACTCGTAGTAGCAACATGATGATCCTTTTTCGCACCCTAAGTATATGATGATGGTTCATCGTGTTTCCCATCTGTGTCAAATGCAGTGGTGTATTCATGTTTCTTTTGGGTTGTTGCCGGGATTATTACCTCGATTGTTACCGAGCTAACGAAGGAATTCATTGGAATCCGCTGGTACTTGTGCCCATAGGTATAGATTGTGCAGTTCAAGAAGGTCGAGATAATATCAACTTCGGACGTTCTTATTTTGTTGTTACTTGGTACGATTGTTGAGTATCAATACATGTTGTTTCCAGAAGCATGTTTGACCTCTTTCCTGCGCATGCGTAGTTTGGGGAGAGCTTGTAAGACTTGCAGGAACGACCAAAGAAAGCTTGAGATCTCCATAGTAAAGGATTTTGCTTTTTACTGTATTTGTGATAAAAACATGTTCTAATCATTTCAAGGGAGTGTGCAGCAGAGGACGTGTTTTTCAGAGGGATGCACCATGTATGCAGCGTGAACATAATATAAAGATTTTACTTGCATCCTCGTAGTAACTATTGCATTTGTATCTTTTCTGTCCCTATGATTGGATGCAAAACTGCAAGAATGTGCCAGCTGCGGGTCAATGTTTAAGGTTATTGCTGCCATTGGTTTACTAAGTGAAATATATGTCGCTTTGTTCCAACTTAGTACTCTCTGCTCTGAACGGATATACAACATTTTTTACTACTGTATTGGGTGTCTTGTTTCAAAAGAAAATGAAAAACTTCGGTGAAATAACTCATTTGTGTCTTTATTATAAATTCAAGATAGACGGGCGCAGCAACGCGCGCCATCAATGATCTAGTTTACTTTATAAATAAGAATAATAAGTTGTTTATTATAAATTATAAGTACTAATAATTAATTATTTAAAAATAATTGATTATGACTTTTTCGTTACTGCCTAACATTTGTGAGTTTATTAAAAAATTATAATGAAAGAGTTGCTATATTAAAAGCACTACTTAAGGTAAAACGTATTGTAACCCCAGACCGACACCTTTTTGATGGTCAACATGAACGAAACGCACCCAATTTTTGCGTGCGCGTGTGAGTGACCCCCACTGGCTCGCTCGCCTATTTTGGACGGAATCGGAGTATGAACGCAAGTTGGGTCACGTCGGGAGACCTTTTTTGGGTATTTCCACGGAGAATATCGTAGAAAATGCATCGACTGTCGAAACACACCCCAATTTTGCATGCGTGCTTCCATGGCATCATGTTGCGTGTGAAAAAAACATGGCAACATTTCATGGCTTTGCGAGAGGGAACACCTACTTGAGGCATGTAACCCCTGACCGACACCTCAGGTTTGTACTGTGACTATGTGCCAACATGGACGAAACGCACCCAAGTTTTGCGCGCGCGTGTGAGTGACCCCCACCGGCTCGCCCGCCTATTTTGGACGAAATCGGAGTACGAACGCAAGTTGCGTCACGTCGGGAGACCTTTTCTGGGTATTTCCACGGAGAAAAACGTAGAAAATGCATCGACTGTCGAAACGCACCCCAATTTTGCAGGCGTGCTTCCGTGGCATCATGTTGCGTGTCAAAAAAACATGGCGGCGTTTCATGGCTTTGCGAGAGGGAACACCTACTTCAGGCATGTAACCCCTGACCGACACCTCAGGTTTGTACTGTGACTATGTGCCAACATGGACGAAACGCACCCAACTTTTGCGTGCGCGTGTGAGTGACCCCCACCGGCTCGCACGCCTATTTTCGACGGAATCGGAGTACGAACGCAAGTTGCGTCACGTCGGGAGACCTTTTCTGGGTATTTCCACGGAGAAAAACGTAGAAAATGCATCGACTGTCGAAACGCACCCCAATTTTGCAGGCGTGCTTCCGTGGCATCATGTTGCGTGTCAAAAAAACATGGCGGCGTTTCATGGCTTTGCGAGAGGGAACACCTACTTCAGGCATGTAACCCCTGACCGACACCTCAGGTTTGTACTGTGACTATGTGCCAACATGGACGAAACGCACCCAACTTTTGCGTACGCGTGTGAGTGACCCCCACCGGCTCGCCCGCCTATTTTGGACGGAATCGGAGTACAAACGCAAGTTGCGTCATGTCAGGAGACCTTTTTTGGGTATTTCCACGGAGAAAAACGTAGAAAATGCATTGACTGTCGAAACGCACCACAATTTTGCAGGCATGCTTCCGTGGCATCATGTTGCGTGTCAAAAAAACATGACGGCGTTTCGTGGAAAAAATAAAAAATAATAAAAAACAAAAATATAAAAGGTCCCATATTGCGGACGGAGTTACTTACGAAGATTAATGTGAATTATTGTTGTGACACTCCATGATTATGGAGTGCCAGAGCATAATTTACGTTAACCTCCTTAAGTGATACCGCCACACTAGAGGACTTGACATTGCAAGCAGAGTGCGGTATTTAAACAGGTGAATTAGCATGACGAGAAGCAATGTGGGACTAAATATTAGCATGTTCGGCGGTGGCCGCCGTCGCTATAGGTTGGGCGCTATAGGTTCGGCGATATCGGGCCTGGCCTAGTCGGCGAACTAATTTTTTTCCTTATCCATCGCCGTATACCGCCACGCACGGCGGAACCCTATCCAAACTACTCTCCCCCGTACGCCGCCCCGTGCCCCCAGTCGCCCTACCACAATCGCCCTAAGGCGCAACGACCTCGCCGCACGTGCAGCGCCCTCCATCGCCGTCCACAGTCAACGGCGCTCGTTGGCACAGACTGCCCCACGCCCGCAGGTGCAGATCGCCGACGCTTGGCTGCCTGCTTTCGGCTCCGCTACAGCCGTTGTTCGGCGGCTGTCGCCCGGATTAAGGTCACGTGTCCCGCCTCGAACTTTTTCTGTTGATGCTATTGCGTAATCATATGTATTAATAGGAAAATATTAATGCAGTATGGACATCGATGGTGTGATTCCATGTTCCATAGAGAAGTGGATAAGTCTCGTTGAAAAATTTACCACCGCTCAGCGATTTAGGTTCTACGAAACAGGCTTGGAAGAGATGTTGATCATTCCGTCAGTACAAATGAGAGATTTTTTGCTGCATTTTATGATGTTAGGTTATAACCCAAACAACAAAAAATTCATGATACAAGAAGATAGTGGCAGTAAAGGCCTTATTTCACTTAGACCGGACGATGTGTTTTCAATATTTGAGTTTAAGAATGAAGGTGAGGATGTTTTTGGCATTCTTGCAACGGAAGGAAAAGAGTTAATAAAGAAAATTCCTATTCAGTACGTTCACAAAAAAAATGGTCACATAATGATAGATGACTTGATTCAAAAAATTGTGAGGAATAAATCCGCCGACGATGAATTTCTTCGGATGGTTGTTCTTGTTTTGCTGGGGACCATTATTGCGCCTATGTCGGCTGTCTCCATACCAAAGGAGTACTACGCATTGGTGCATGACATGAAGCGGATAAGCACGTTGAATTTTAATGTGTTCACTTTGTGAACTTGTTTGACGGAGATTGGTAAACTCAAGCAGGACGGCCGTGTGAGGCAATGGCCATGTGGCAACCTAGCCCTTCTCCAGGTATGCTATTAATTAATGCTATTTCATATTCCTTTCATTTATGCGTTCGTAACTTATTTTGTCATGTGTTTTGTAGTACTTATATTGGGAGAAGGTGCAGCGAACCACCGGCCCGAAAAATGACCCGTTGTCGTTGCAAGTTCCCCTAATGAAAAATTGGACTGAATCTAAAGCAGAGAAACGAGACAAGTACGACCTGGAAAATGGTCGTGGCCATGGATTAGTAATATTATAACGCTTATTTAGTAGTACATTGATTATGCATCGAGAATGTTATGTACTCATGTTGTCATTGCATACTCATTTTGAAGATTGATGACTGCATTACGAAGGAGTATAGAATGAAAAAACTTGCAGATGAACAAGCTGAAAGCAGTAAGAAACATAGTAGCCGAAAGTCATCCATTACGGGAAAGAAAAAAGTGGACAATGTGTCCGAGGTCCCTGCTAATCTAAAGCCTTTTATGGACCAGGTTATGAATGATATGAAGGAAATTCGTAAGGAATTGTTTCGTATGTCGGAGTTATGCGCATAGGTAAAAATGTAATAACTCTGGTATGCACTTTATTAAACTCGATAAATTGATAAAAAGATATAACATGTGACTGAGCTTACTTTTGCAGAGACTGTTAGAGAAAATGAATAAAACAGGTGTACGATACAAACCGGGCACAATGACAGAGTAGAAAGAAAATCTGTATGGACAGAATAGTTAGTCCAGGTATGAAAACAAGTATCCTAAAAAAGAATTTTAGTATGATGACAAACACACACCTAATGGCCGAAATGGCAGTGGGCATTATGATTTGGATTCTGAAGAAGGGGATTCGTTCAAATTCAGTACTGGTAACTTGATTAGCTTTAAAGGTGAGAAGGAGGATCCTATAGATATCCCGGAGCAGTCAGAAAAAAAAGAAGCATCATCTCTAAAAACCGATGAAATAGAAGCTACAAGATGGCAAGTGCAACAAAATGAGCAAGAAGTGTCACAGGCCGTGTCAGATGGTAATAGCGAGGTAGAAGAGAAGAAGGACGTGATTCCAGCGAAGCGAATAGCGATGTAGAAGAGAAGAAGGACGTGATTCCAGCGAAGCGAAAGCGGTGTGCGTCAAAGTACACGAAATCTCCTTATGTTAAAAAGACTCCGAGAAAACGTGCGAAACATTCCGCAAAAACGAGTAAGTTAAACATGCTATGAATATATTTTTGAAAATTATGTAGTACAAATTTATACTTTAACTTTATTGACTTGTGTTGTAGTACTGTTTAATGAAACAACCCCTCAATTTGATCATTCTGTGGATGATATGGTGTGTGCCGCTGTGCAGTACGTGAAAGCGTACGAGCACTCACCAAAACATAAGAACCATGAAATATTCAACAACGGTAAAGATGATGGACTTTCTGCGGCAAGAGTTTGCCAGATACTTAACCATGCATGGATATCCGGTAATGTATGTTTTTTTTATTCTCATGCTTATGTCATGCGTTAAGTATGTTGCATCAATGTTAAATTTAGTCATTTATTTCAGGTAATTGACGCTTATGCGACGTACATATCGGATTCAAGTATCGTCAAAGACAGGTATCTTGTACCCACACATAGATCTTACTGGTTATTGAACACTCGGTCAAAGTTAGTAAGACGAGGAAAGTCGGTAGACGATCCAAAAGGTTTAGCACATGCAAATGAACCTCTCAACAAATGCATGGCAGAATATTTTGCAAAACCGAAGGTACCGTTTATATTGCAAAATTGTATTTTCATTACTATCTTATGTGAAAGCCGAGCTTACCAACAATATTTAAGTTATGAAATAGGCTTATTTTGCTTTAAATAAGGATAAAAACCATTGGATTACATGTGTTATGCACACTAGAAAGAAAGAGTTCCAAATTCTTGATTCTTTGAGGGGGGAAGAAAATATCTCTGGAACTAGCAGGAAATTCGTTGAAATTTTTGTAAGTTTCGTATTCATGTGTGTACAATTAACCATATAATTTATTTACCGTATGTACTCAATGTGTTCATATTTTTTTATCAGAGAGAGCAACTTGCAGGAGATATTCAAGATGTAAATGACAGTGCTATTATGTCGTTCCCGGATGTGTCCGCATGGCCTATAGTCCCCTACAACATGCCTCAACAAGAAGATGGGTGAGTTACATGTAGCATGTGCTTTTCAAATACATTAAGTGATCAAGTGCTATCTTAATTAACGTGATTTCAAAATTGAACTTATGTTTTGTTAACACAGGAACTCATGTGGACTATTCGTCCTTCGCTATTTTCAATACTGGGACGGAGAAAAATTCATTACTGCTATTTCTCAGGTGGGTACATTTTTAGTATGAAAAATGAGTACATTATATCATATATAAGTGATGAAAAAAAATTATTGTTATTACTTTTCAGGAATCTATTGATAGTTCGAGAGAAAGAATGATAGCTGAAATTATTATGTCCCCCGAAAATAAGCTTACAGAAGTGAAGAACAAAGTGATTCGACTTGCGAAGAGGAAACAAAAATAAAAATATCATATGACTATTCTACGTGATTGTCAAAGTATTATTTGTTCGAGGATTGTGTGTGGATGCTTTATTATGTGAGTTTCAAATATTTTTAGCATGTCAAGTTTATGTACCCTGGCAAATTTATTAAAAATACATTTTAATCATTTCTTATTTTATTATTTAATTTATATTTTATGTTCAATGAGTGTTCTCGCGAATGTACGATTTGGGGTTTTAAGATACTCAGATGATATAGCAAGACGATATCTGACAGGCGAGCGCCGCGCGCGCCGGACGAGGCGAGCGTCGCCCGAGCAGCACGTTCGCCGCTACATGGCGCACGTGGGCCGCGTCATCTGGCCAGCGGGCCAACGCCGCGCGTCGCCTCAGGGTTGGCCGTTGCCACCCCCGAAGTTGATTCTGCATCGGCCCTTTTTCGCCCCTCTGCGCTCGAGGGCGGCGTCAGCCTCGGGATCGTCCTCCGCGGCTGGATCCTCCTCGTACGTGTGCCCCTCTGGGGCCGAGGGCGGCGTCAGCCTCGGGACCACCCTCTGCGTCGGCTCCTGAATCCTCCTCGTACGTGTCGCCTCTTTGCGCCCGCTGGCGCCACTCGCGGGCCAGTCACGCCTGTTAACGTTATTTTTTTAAATTAAAGCAACCGGCGGCTGTGCAGCGCCTCTGATCGCCCAACATGCATGATTTATACACAAAATCATATATTTGTACGAAAAAATGTATACATTACATATCATGTAAAAAACAATGCCTATAGCGCCAAGAAATATATATTATAATATAAAATTTGTATGTCGCATATCATATTAATAACAACGAGTATAGTGCCAACAAATATGACATAAGTAAACGTCGATTACAAGTCTCCCATATCAATATAACGAAACAAATATGTAAGTACTATTTTTTAAGACAACCAAATAAATCGTCAACTGTAATCAGAAGTTGTTCTTTTTATTCAAACATTTCTTTGCTATGATCATCATGCCATATTCCTGCATAGAAAGATTGTAACATACGTCAAAATTTTGTAAAGTATTAACTAAACAAGAAAATAATGTTAATGAAATGGTGTGCACATACTTTGGATTCTGAGGACAATTGTTTTTGAAATGACCTTTTCCTCTGCATAAACCGCATAGACGTACAGGAGGTTTCTCATCAAAACCTTTGGGTCTACCGTTTGTAGTCACGCCAGGTTCCTTACCACGGCCTTTGTTATTCTGCCCTTTCGGTGCTCCTTTCGTATTGATTTTTTCTGGATCACCAACAAAAATATGATTTTGATTCGGCACAAAAGCATCATCATGTGCAACTCTATGCTGTCTCACATAATCTTCCTCCTGAACATCCTTGTTTGCTATCACATCCTCCAGAGCTGCCTTCAGTTTATCAAATAGAAATGGTTTATGACATGCCGCATGATTTGCTTCCGCAGACAAAATAGTTAACTCACTGTACTTAGTTCTATCCACAGTACCTGTCCATCCCCATGCGAAGATATCGCTAGTGCGTTTCACGGGCAGTCCACCTCTAGCATTCTTGCTGAATCTTCGCAGCATTAAGCACCCAGGTAAGTCCTGCACGTTCAACCTGGCTAAAACATAAAGAACATGCTTGCATGGAAGACCTTTACGTTTCATACTATCACAACTGCACTTCATTGTTTCTTCTGAATTACTAGGTGTATAGTCCACTTTGAATCTCAGTTGCCTGTTATTTTTCCATGCCACTATGAATCTCCTACTGACGGCTCCACTCAGTCTATCTATGATCTCAAGATCCGCTGCCTTCTTCATTTCTTTCTGCAAGAGGTAAAAGTTCACTGCAGTGAAGTCACAGGCAGCGGCTTTTTCAATGCATTTGAACTCGTCGAGTACTGCTACAGGGAGTGTCTGTGTGGACATGCAGTCGTCGTGTGACTCATTCTCACGGAGCCGAACAATGCAGTTCTCATAATGCACAACCATATCAACAATTGTCATGCCAGAGTCAAGATGCATATGAAGGCAAGAGTTCAGGCTCTCGCTCCTCTGGTTACTCCGCATACCAAGGAAGAACCCACCGGTGAGATATGACGCAGCCCAAAGCCTTTTCTTCTGGTACATCCTACACAACCATGTTTCAGTTTTCTCCGACTCCCTTAGCTCTAAAAGCTGCCCATCTCGCCTCAAACTCATCATGTGTAGTGTCATAATAAATAAGAGACCTGAACTCCTTAAGGGACTTGTGGTGGAGGTGTTTTTGCATGTTTTTCTCAATATGCCACGAACAAAGTCGATGCCACACGTCAGTAAGGACCTTCCTGACGGCCCTTATCATGGCTGCGTCTCTGTTAGTAATTACAGACCTCGGCTTCTTCTGACAATGAGCTCTTAAGAAGGTATGCAACACCCAAACGTATGTATCCTCCGTCTCATCTAACACAACAGCACAACCGAACACAGTGGTGCAACGATGATTGTTTAGACCAACAAAAGGTATGAATGGCATTCCATACCTATTCATCTTGTAAGTGTTGTCGAAGACGATTACATCACCAAAGTCAAGGTAATCCCGACGTGACTGAGAATCACACCAGAACATGTTCTTCAGCTTTCCTTCTGCGTCAACAGTGTGCTCAAAGAAAAAGTCTGGATCCCTTGTCTTTCTCGTCATCATGATACCAATCGCAGTGTCCGCATCACCCTTTGCTAGCAACTTCATTTTCTCCCTATAACACATGTTATAAAGCTTCCTCCTCCTGAAACCAGCCCGTGCATATGATCCATACCTACTAACGAAGTTGTCATAAATCCAATGTTTTTTAAGCCCAGCACCTACCATTGCTAAGATCTCGAGCTTCTGGTATTCCTTTATCTGATTATGAGATCGAAGATATATAACTTCATCTGGTCTAGCAAGAGTGTGACTATGATCATCGCTAAAACTGCTGACATACCAAATGGAGCGCTCTTTGTCAACCTTCACAGTTAGATGGGCCTCGCAATAGCACCGAGTCTCCGCTCTCAGCTTGCGCTTCTTCCCTTCCATGGTACAAAACTTGGCATGTCGTTTCCCAGACCTTGAACAGAGAAACCTCCTCAACCGCCTACGTGCGTCCATACCCTTACTATATTTCAAGTTGTCCTTCCTAATGTTGAAGCCGCGCTTTTTTGCATAGTTGTTATAGAAATCACATGCCTCCTCGTCTGTCCTGAACGTCCTGGACATCACCGTCCAATGCCTGTCCAGTGATTCTTGTTGGTATTCATCGTACCCAGTGTCAAAATTGCACTCATCACCATCGGCATCATCATCATTTTCGCACGCGTCACCATCCTCTTCCTGAAAAAAAGTACAAACAACTGTATATGTCAGTAAGTAGTTGTATAAGGACTATCGTATGTATTCACTTTCCACTACTTACTTTGCTCGAGCTGTCATTATAAGATGCATCGATATCGTTTTCGTCATTGGCATCATCGAAAAAATTCCACTGATAGTACCCTTCCACTTCCATCTGCGCAAATTGTAAATATGATATGTAAGACTTGATGCGTATTTAATTTCACTTTAAAATAACCTACATAAATCTAAACCTACATGGCTTCCGCTTTCAGCATATGAATCATCTACATCCATATCTTCATTGTCATCATCCCCTCCTATTTGTGCACAGTCAAACATGTTATTGTCATCGTGCATGCTTGTATTTAATATGGTTGAGAACATGCAGACCACTTACATTGCCACTGTAAGGCTCATCCAAACTCATATAATTTTCGCCGTCATGTTCGTCTTCATCCAATGACAATGATCCGTCCTCGCTACCGCCATCGTCACCGTCATATCCTATTTCAGTCTCAATCTATACACGTTCATATATAATTAAATATCCATTCAAACATCACATAACATCTTCTCAATTAAAATCTGTTCTTAAATTACTATGTCAGCGCCTCGCGTACCTCGTTGCCTTCGTCAGACATGAGGCGGTTGTCGCCGGATACGAGCTGACGACGGCGGAGGCGTCTGCCCGACCTAGGCGGTTGTCGGCGTAGCGCACAACGCGTATGTTTTTTTTTGTCGGCCAGGTACTGCCAGAGATGGCGGCGGCGGCGGCGGCGCGAGAGGAGGCGGGTGAGGCGTCTTGAGGATAGGGTTCGCCGATCATTTTTTTAATCACTCGGGCATACGCAGCAGGCGCGGGCGGGCGTGCATGCGGACGTGGGCGCGTACGGGCGGCCGTACGCGACAGCGTCGTACGGCGACGCAGGCGCGCCTACGGCGGGCAGGTATTTTTATACGACGCGTGAAAATGACCGCCCCTACCCTTTATACGTTTGGGGGGGGGGGGGGGTACCGAAGACCACCTCCTGGCAGTTTGGTCAAAAGCGGCTGAGGGTTTTGGATGCAGCTCACTTCATCCAGACTCTTGGCAGAGCAAGACAAAGGCAACCGAGATCACAAAAGCAATGATCAACGGAGCAATACCGGAGCACAAAAAGGCGGTAAGATCAATGATTCTTATGATACTTGGGGAAATATGGCAACAAGGAAATGAGTGCACATTTAGAAGCAAGGTCGCCCGCTCGGTGGATATTACAGCAAGCATTAGAAGAACCCTAGAGCTTTGGCGACAGGCAGGGGCAACCCCCTTAGGGCATCTCCAGCCGGCCCCCCAGGATGCCCCCCACTAGCACTTTTTGGCCGCCGGCGCTTAATTTTTCTCCCAGCCGGGACCCCAGGAGCTTAGTTTTCGCCGGATTTAGCGAAAATTAGCGCCGGCGCGCGCAGGCGAAACCCAGCCTGTCGGGGGGCTCTTGGGGGCGGAGAGAGAAGATTTTGCATGCGCTTGGCCCACATTCAGCCTCCCACTCCCTCTCTTTCCTACCTTTTTCTCTACGCGGGCCCGCCTCCCACCTGTCGCCTCCCCGCCTCGCTCGCCGCCTCCACGCCAGGAACCCGTCGTCCTCGTTCGTATCGCCGCAGCCAAAGGCCACACCGGGGAGCTCCATCTTGGCCAGCGTCAAGGACTCGGCGGCCAGGAAGTCGTGGTCCAGGAGGCCGGGAAGCCCTGCGTCGACGAGGCGTGCGGCCGTGGTCCAGGCGGCCGGCGACGCTGTGGGTGGGCGCGGGTGGCGAGGCCTGCCACGGGCGGCCCCGGCACCGGGCGCACCGGTCACGGGCAGCCCCGGAACCCGCCGTCCTCGTTCGTGTCGCCCCGTCTTGGCCACGGGCGGCCGTGGCCATGACGAGCCACACACAGGCGGCACCGGTCCCTCGCACGGGCACGACTGGCGGCGGCCGGGCTCCATGGGCGCGCCGGCAAGCGGAGGACAGGGCGGGAGGCCGGGCGGCGCGTGGGGCGTGGCGTGCCGGGCGCCCCCCTTCCTCCTCCTCTTCCTCTCCGTCCTCGGCGGCGGCGGTCAGTCGCCAGGCTCGCCGCGGGCAGCCTCCTCCGCTCCCCCGTCCGCGCTGCCGACGGGTTGGGGTCGAGCTCCAGCCGCTCGCCGCGGGCAGCCTCCTCCGCTCCAGCCCAGGAGCACGCCCCTGTCGCCGCTCGCCGAGTCCGGCATGGCCGGCGTGGCGGACGGGCTGGCCGTGCCCTGCTTCCTCCCCGCCTCGTCGCGTGGCGGACGGCGCCGCGCCCTGCTTCCTGGACACCGGGCGGACGCGTGCGCCCTGCTTCCTCCTCGTCGCCCGGCGTGGCGGACGCGCGAGCTGCGGGACGTTGCGGCGGAAGCGACCGCGAAAGGCCGGCGAGACGCAGACGTCCACGTAGAGAGTAGCAGCCGTCGGCGGCGGCATCGTCGTCGTCGTCAGGAAGCAGCCGCTGTCGCAGAGGAGGGGAGCTCGAGGAGAGGGGGGGGTGCGTGGGGTGCGGAACGAGTGGATATTTTCTCGATCGCAGGCAAAAAATTTCGCCGGCAGCCCCCAAGAGGCGATAAAAATGCCTCCTGGGGGCCTCTACGGCTGGAGATGCCCTTAGAGAACCCCTTTGGGAACCCGCTGTGAGAAGTTGTGTTTCTACATCGCCTGAGGAATGTATTTTTTACTGTTCTTCTTTTTATCTCCTTGTAGGTCCCTGGATAGAATAGAACGCCACCTTTTTTATTCCCCTATGCTCTTTACTAAAGATCAATATAGGCCAGCCATCAACGATGGATCTTTCAAAAAGAAAAGCGCTTGCGGCACGGCAAGGAGCCAAAGACACCTCCAGGAAATCTGAGTGTCCTACATTCTTAAGCCCAGGTACTACTTCATGTTGTGCGAATCACTTCAGCCATGGGATATAGGCATGCATGTAGGAAGGTGGAGCTGGAAATGGATAAATGCATCAAAGATGAAGTTACAACAAAGAATTTAAGCCTTGTGTGTTGCTTAGGATGGTTGTATTCTCTTTGTGCAGCGGAGGTCCTGTAGCTATGTATTTTTTTTTTCGAAACGGAGGCATAAGATTTGCCTCATCTATTAAATAAGGAGAGAATAGAGTTTAGAGTTTTACAGGACACCCCATACAAGCGACATGACAATTACTCACATACAATGATAGTCCCTAACTTCTTGGCGCCGGCAGTAACCCATAACTTTGCCTCACCAATGATGGTTTGGAGGAGAATAGGTGGTGGCGCAAATTTTTGCCGAAATACCCTAGCATTTCGCTCGTTCCAAATGGTCCAAGAGGTGAGCATGACGAGAGAGGACATGGCATGCCAATTCGGGTTTCGGTCATCGGTACGCTTGACCCACCACTCCTTGACGGATTCATCAAGATGCCAATCGGGAATGTTGACGTGAGGTAGCCCAAGCTTCTCGATGATAGATCTTCAAAGCCTAAGAGTGTAACGACACTTGAAGAAGAGTTGTGGCCCCGTTTCTTGCTCTCTCTTAGCGCATGAGTTAGAAGGGCATGGCGCTCTGTTAAGGGATGGCAACCAAATGTTTTGGTTGGTCAATTACCTCATTCTATAGTCGACCTATGCGCTGGAGATCTGTCCAACATATCTACCTAATGGAATGCAGAGTAGCGCTCCTTTCAAAACAAATCTTTAGCTGGAGTGCTAGTTTACACCAGGTTGTAATTTGTCATATCCATATAATAACGAAACTATCGTTTCTTCTTATAATATACTCCCTCCGTAAAAAAAATATAAGAGCGTTTAGATCACTACTATATAAAAGCGTTTAGACATTCTTATATTTGTTCATATATTACAGAAAATGCTATTAATTTATTGGAAAAACGGAGGTGCTGCAACGCGCACCACCATATGATCTAATATTATTATCGATGACACTTTTGACAATCAGATGCAAAAAGCAGCATCTTAGATCATTTGCCAAAGCAAGACATAGGTCTAGCAGCTGTGGTTGCATGTGGACATGATAGGCGGCGCGGCGAACGGGCCGTCGAGCATCCCGCGGGCCATGAGCTTGTACGCCGCCTCCGTCATGTGCAGGCCGTCGAAATTCACGTGCCTCGAGGGGTCCAGGCACGGCACCGCCGCCGACCCGGAAATGAAGACGGGGTAGCACGCCTCCAGCACCATTTCCTTGTCGAAGCCTGTCATGCACAGCACGAAAATATACAGTAAGATCAAAGCCATTCTGGACATGATGTGTTGCCATGGTAGGATTCTTTCTAGGGCTTGCCGTTTTGTGTGGGCGCTGTGATGAGGCCGAGGACGTTGTCGTAGGAGTTGACGTAGGTGATGGACACGCTGGGGTGGTCGCGGCGGAGCTCCTCGAGCTTGGCTTCCAGCATGTGGTTGTGGACGAGGATGAGGTCGTTGAGCCCCCGGATGCAGCCCGTGGCAGGGTCGCGGTCGTCGCCGGGGAAGAGGGAGAGGTACAGCGGGGTACACCCCAGCGGGAAGATGCCCGGCACGTACATGGTCTTGGCGCCCAGCTCGATCAGAGCCTCGATGGACAGAACGATGGACCTGATGACCTGGGGCACGAGGGGCCTGACCCATTCCATGGTCTTGTTCTGCAAGAAGGGGTGGTTGTAGTCGTTGAGGCCGATCTCCCCCACCAGGAACAGCGAGCTCGCCATCACCTCATTCCTCTCTGCATGGCCGTGATGCGGTGATGATATGGTAGGAGATAGTATGGTCAGCGCGTTTGCGTAGCCATGGCACCATGCGTGCACTTAATTGCTCTGGTTTTGTTCTACTTATGTGGTACACGTTACCTTGGTCCGTGGAGGCAATCATGGCGAGCACTTTCTTGAACAAGTCGATCTGGACGCCGAGGGAGTAAGGGGGGATCGGGCTCGGGGTAAGCAGGTCCATCGTTCTTTTTCAGGAAGAAATCCTGGCTCAGCGCCGTGGCGGCCGCAACCGCAAAATTGGCGCCGTACCGGAATTCCTCCGCCGGCGACTTCCCGGCTGCCCCCTTCAGGTACGCCGGCCAGTACTGGAACCCCAGCCTCTCCACTGCGCGAAACAATTGTCATGCATCATGCATGTAAGTACTAAGTAGATGTCGACGTGTCGTCCACGTCCATACACTTACCGATGAAATCGATGATGAGGCGGCCGTCGGACCATCGGCCGGTGGGGTGGCCGAAGAAGGTCTCGCCGTATGGCAGCGCTAGGACGGGCCCTGACGCGTTGGAGTAGTGGATGATGTAGTTGCCGGTGTCGGTCAGAGAGTCGCCGAAGCTGAATAGACGCTTGTAGCAGCTGCTCCGGTTCGCCGGCGCAGGCGACGAGGACGCTGTAGTGGACAGGGACAGCGCAAGAAGCGCGGCTACGACAAGCTGCAGAGGCGGAGTCGACGCCACCGCCATTGTGGTGTATGTGGATGGAAAGTAATGGTTTCGACCTCGAGCTAGACTCAATCAGTTTCTACCCTGCTGCCCGGCCGGACTTCAGCTGGAAGGCTATTTGTAATGTCCTACGTAGCGCCTAGCCACCTTCCGTTAGCCACATCTTTTTCATCACGATGTGAGCTCTAACATTTTGAAATCCTCCGTACCCATCGGCCGGATACGACGACTTCGATCGATCGGTGTTGTCAAAGTTCTGTGTCGCTTGCAAAATGGAGCTCGTGGAAAAAAAAGAGGGATGCCCCTTGGCCTCTGCATGCATCGAGTGACGCGCACATCTTGTATTGATTATGTAAGTTCAACATCCAACGACAATAAATTTCAACAAAAGCTATCACACATAGCTGCTGCCCCAAAGGTAAATTAGAAAAATAAAATAAAATCATAGAGACATGAGTCTCATGCATCACAATTCTTATTAGTAGGCCGCCAACCAAGTTGATTGGATAAACCCCGAGCGACCATCTCACATCGGCTGCACCCAAAGACGATGCCCTATCCTCACCCTTGCGTAGTAACGACCACGTATGAATCCAGCTGATGGCCTTGAAGATAACCTGCAAAAAAAACTTTGATTATATTAAAAATACAATCATTACGAATGTTCCAAATGACACAAAGTAAAGTGCAAATTCCCACACGATTCTGACACTTTGACTTCGGATGCACCCTAGTAACCAATTTCCAAACATATTCTTACTACTCGTGGGCGGTGGTAGATTGAAAGCTATATGAACAGATCACTATATAATAGCTTGGCAAGTGGACAGTGAAGGAATAGATGTTGAATCGACTCTTCATCACTACAAAAGCAACACTTAGTACATCCTTGTCAAAAAAAATTCCAAATTATGTTTTTTCAGGATGACCTTCGATCAAAATCATTAATTAGGGAGTGGTGTATGAATAATTAAATTGGAATTAATCGATCGATCGCCGGGCGTGCAGTTGACTTATACAATGTGATCCATGTATGGGATCGACCGAAGGCATCTTGTTCGTGTGCTAGGATTAATTAGAGATGACCCGCGTGTTGCTGCGGAAATCGATTACAATGATTTCAATGTGATTTGGTTGTATGAAATATTAGTATTTAGATTAATAATACGAGAATAGAAACTAAAGTAAATAATTGCATAGTTATAAAATATTTATTGAATATGAGTAGCATGCATGGTGCATTTTAAATGTGGATCCTTTTCATGCCTGTTTGCATGGTGAGTTGATATAGTTGTATTAAAAATGTGTGTTCCATGCATGACAGCATGCTGAGTTGGCATAGTTGCATGTTGAGAGAATTAGAATTGGTGGGGATCAACTATTTAGACCTCCTTCAATGTAAAGGTGCTTAGATGAGGTGTTAAGCGCATTAAATACCTTAGCAACCCAGCTCCCCAATGCATAGGTGCTTAACTTGTTGTTGCTAAGCACACCATATTTAATGAGTTAACACCTAAAGCCTTTCATTCATTGGTCAAGTTGCTTCATTTAAGTGGTTTGCCTAGGTTCACGCGCTTGGCATTGGTTCTTCCTGGGGTCACCAAAGTGCTCTCTCTCCTCCTTAATTGTTGTGCCATGTCATTTTTTTGCTTACGTGGCATGCTTAGCACCTGTCCACCATGGAGCACTGGGAAGGGTCTTAGTGTGTGTGTGTGTGTGTGTGTGTGTGTGTGTGTGTGTGTCTATATATAGCGTGCATGACACTGATGAAAATATCTGACATGAGGCCCAAGCTTAAATAATGGTGTAGATGTCAATATAAGAGGTTTGCAATGAACAATTCAATCAAATTGAACACTTGTATAGATTTCAAGATTTGAAATTTCCTAAACATATAGTTCATTGCCACGTTACATATGTATCGTTGTGTTGCAAGGCTTTTATCTCTAGAAGTTGTTAGGGAGAATCCTCTTATCTTTCTATCTCTTCTAAAAAGGGGCCATATTGCTAAAATTGTCTCTGGCGCTATGCCGAGGACAATGCACGCAAACAAAAAGTTGTGGCTGCCGTAGACACATCATACGGGGTAGACACAAGTTGGTACATGGACTCTGTTGCCATGGATCACATCACTGGCAAGATCGAGAAAATCACCATGCATGAAAGATACCACGGTTAACAGCAAGTTCACAACGCAGACGGTGCAGGTGAGAGGATAGATCACGTTGATAATTCAATTATTAAAATCCCTCATCGTGAAATTCATCTAAACAGTGTCCTACATGTTCCTAGTACCTCCAAAAATCTTATTTCAATCCATGCGTATTGCCCTTGACAATAATGTGTTTCTATAATTTCACCCATTTTTCATTTTGATCAAGGATCGGGTCACAAAGAAAATCATTTATCACGGCAGATGTGTGGATGGACTATACACATTGATTCCCAAGTTTAGGAGGTTCAATAAACAAGTCCTCGGTGTCATCAAACTGTTATTGGATAGATGGCATCATCGCCTTGCTTGCTGCCGCATCCATGCCACTAAAATTTTGGGATGAAGCTTTTCTTACTGTTGCGCATCTCACTAATATTTTGCCTAGTCGTGTTGAGAAAAGAGCAAGCCAACGCGAGCAGGTATAATATATGCATACTTACTTTTCTCACAAATTTAATTAAGTCAATACTTTTATTCGGTTGGTTGCACTTAAGCTTCGTTCCCCACGTTAGTTGAATATCAGTTAGTTCTAGCTCCCATTCTGGGTCTTGCAAGTGAAACTTTGATGTTAACCATTGTTTAATTTTGTAAAATTGGGAAGAAATATATTTTGCGGTCATAATTTGAAGAGAACTAGCACTTAAGACACTCAACTCCATAAGACTTAATTTGATTGACTTGATAGTACCTACTAATAGAGTTGTCTAGAGGAATGGAAATTTGAGGTGATCGAGATTATGCCAAAAAACAGTTTTGCAATGCATGGTATATAGCTTTATGCGTGTTCATGGCATGTCACTTATGTTGCTTGATGTCATCACCCCGCTCGAGTTTATGCTGACGGCTCCATTGGCCAATGAACGATCCACCAGAGTTTTTGCTTGGATCTCAGCTATGAGTTGGTTAATGTTCGCAATGGCAACACTGCAGCGAATATTATTCGGCTTTCTCTTGAGAGTGTGTGTATGCGGTAATACCGAATATTGATTGATGCACTCGAAAGAGACGATCTTTGGTCCATAATATTCAACTTATGCCATAGCGAAAACCCTCAATATGCATGTATCATTTGTTTGGCATAATTCCGTCACCAAAGATAGAAGTTCCGATGGACAATAACTGAAGGAAGTACTTGAGAGACATGATTAAGTGGTCCTAGTGGGTGTTAATGACATACTTGAGTACTATGTTTTCTTCTACCAAAACCCCTAGCTCATGTTTATGTTTTAAAAAAGAGCCAAGATGCGAAAATCCATTCTTGTGAGAGAATATCTTTTCGCTTGCTCTACCCTTATTTATCTATCAAGGTTTATTTTGTGAGCTAGAACTAGTGCTATGAAACTATTTGCGGCTAGGCAGCAAGTTTAAGTGCAACCATTCAAATGAAGTATTCTCTTAATTAATATTGCAGGATTTGTGAGAATGGATATACTACCCCTTCACAAGCCGGTAAACCATTTTACTCATTTGTCAATCTTCCTTTCGTTCTTCTTATTTCTTGGTTGCTTGAGGACGAGCAAGACTTAAGCTTGGGGAAGTTGATGGCATGATATTTGGTTACTTTTACATGGGTATTTTGATGGGGTTTTCAAAAGGTTTTCATCAATTCTCATATTTTCCTTACGCTAATCTTTCTTTCTTTTTTTGCGAAATAACGGTAATCTTTCGAGAAAGAAGAATTTTTTGTTGTCTTAGTTATGTGCGTAATTATATGCTGTTGGAAGGAAACCAATCAAAATCCCAACAAATGAAATTAAATGGAGCAACTTCCCTTTTGGGAGCATATTCATCAGAGGCACCAGATCAAAGACGGTGTCTAGTACGAGTGTGCCCGCTCGTACCAGTGGTCATACCACACGGCGCCGCCTCCCCCTGGACTATACAAGTAATTGTCGTGAAGGGGAGGCAGAGGGATACCGAAAGGAGCTGTTGCCACAACCACCAGAAAAAAGAAAGAAGAGATCCGAAGAAGGAAGACTCCCGAAGATCCATTTCGTCTCTTCTGCTACAACCCCACTTCATTCGACGCAAACATCACCGTAGAGAGAGAGAGAGATTCCAAGTTGTAAGATTAAGGTTTGTAACTCTATTTGTATTCACTTTGAGTTCAAGACTTGTTTAATCATTCATCTTATTGCGGATCTTTGTCATATTAATGAGTTGATTTCCATTTGTTTGATCTCCGATTTATTAGATTATTTCCCTTTCAGGCTTGAGAAATCCCCCATATGCATGGGAGATGTAGGGGATTGGTGAGATTCATTTTGTGTCTATTGTGTATGTCATCATTTGTGATAAAAGTTAATGAGTGATCAATAAGTTGTTTATTTGGTGAGTGTAATGTGTGTTGTCCAATTTAAGGGCTCGGGCGGCATGATCCAAAGACCTACATAGGTAACAGATATTGTTTGACAAATCTGTGACCTCCAGGTGATAGGTTTTGGTATCTACGAGGAGCGAAGACAATGTGGGGATAACGGGGATCCACCGCACTTAATGTGTTGGACCAGCCTTATGCCCTTAATTGCGAAGACAACCATGCTATAACAACGTTGATGCAAAACAATAAAAGAGAACAATTTCAACACGGAGGAGTTCGGCCACTAAAGAGTGAACCGCCTACAAAACAAACAATGTATTGATTACAACTACAATACAAGGTAACTGGTATTACTGTCGCACTGGTACACTTATGTACACCATGGTCCCAAGTTTCTTCATGCCTAACCTCTTCATCACATACAACACATTGTATACTTTCAATCGCTATACTTGCGTCCTTTGCTTTTACGCTCCTTATTATTCTGGCTGTAATCGTCAACTCTTTCACCACTCTGGTAATTTGTTTCATGGAACAATAACAATCCCATTCTGGGTCATGATTGATTAGTTTAAACTTTTATAAGTACGCCGCCACAACACAGAAAATATATACCACGCTGACTTGCCAAGAGCCAATGCTGTTCATTGCACGGTCTGAACAGTTCCGATCGAAGACGCGATGCGGTCCAACGTAGCAAACTAGTAAGCGCGCATGCCTTGAACGCGTCTCCACTCCGCCTCGCCACACATCACTCTATACGTACGTACACGCCAGACGTGAGGTTGCATCGCAAGTCCGCATGTCCCAATGTAAATTATACCACCGGCCGGACGCCCGAATTTCTTCCGTCACCGAACGCTACCTCATATTCGTTGCTTGATTTGATCTATAGCTAGCCTTTCTATCATTAGCAGTTTATAATTGCCGGTCAAAGTTTCACAACCTAGCATTTCTTTCCCGCTGGGCTAGAATAAACATGGTCTCTACGTCTACAGCCCAACAACTCCCTCGGAAACGACCTTTAGCAGCATCAGGTGCTACCCATTTCCGACGTTCACATCGTACGCACATTGTCTTTCAAAAAAATGCATGCCCACATACACTCATCCATATACACGTCTGCACGGATTTTTTTTTCCTATGCTTTGACGTTCACACATACTCCCACTAAGCGCACATTACTAAAAGGCCTGAAATTAATCCATAAAATGTGATCATCAATTTTAAGTCTGGAATTTAAACTCTGACAAGTTGGTTCCACCAAAAACCCTAACCATCTGAACAACACAAGCACGTCTGCTTTGACTGCTCCCACACCTAGCGTGAGCTCCAGCTCCTTCCATAAGGCCCTTCCCAGTGCTTCAAGGTATACAGGTGCTAAGGATGCCACATAATCAAAAAAAATGATGTGGCAAGCAATTAAAAAGAAGAGAGAGCATATGGTGACCTGGAAAGAAACAGTGCTAAGCACGTGGACCTATGTAAAATGACTAACAACCAATACATGAAGGAGTTTAATTATTAAACAATTTCATGAGGGAAGCTTAGCTAAAAAGCTAAGCACCTATGCATTGGAGAGACTAGTTGCTAAAATTTTAATGCACTTAGCACCTCATTTTAGTACCCATACATTAGAAGAAGCCTAATCCGTCTATACAGGCGGTATGGGAGCGTTCGACTGCACAGGCCTCAAATTAGCAAGGCCCTAAATTTTGCACATGATAACACTACTACTAGTACTCTACTAGTGATGCTAATCAATGCATTTTACGCAGACTAATCAATGCATTTGACCAAGTAAGTGCTTGGAATCAGTACTAAGAACTCCCAAAGCCCATCTCACGCACGACTCCTTCCTAGAGAACTCTCTTCTCTTTCTCTTTCTGTACCACTTCCAGCGCAAGTGCTTAGAGCATGGTTAATAATATAGCCAGATGCTGACTATAACATGTTGCCATGTCATTTATAGTTAGTGTAATAGCTAACACGTAAAATTGTTGGCTATAAGAAAGTACTGCTTTGTCAACATGTGTCTCATCTTCACTCTCACAAAGCTTTCTGGAGTTCGTGCTGCAGCCGGTTGTAAGTCCGCTTCCCTTCTTTCTCCTCTTCTCTCTCTTCCACCTCAGCAATAATACAATATTTAAATCCTTACAGCTCGCTTACATCATATTATTATACTTGCTTTTAGGGCATCTCCAACGTGGACCCTCAAACCACCCGCAACCGTTTGGACCGTGTGGTCCGAACGTGTATTGGCATCCAACGTGGGCCTGTATCGGTCTGCGGGTCGGCCCGGATGTGCTTTTTCTCGCAAATCAAAGACAAACTAGTGGGAGGGGCTTTGTGAGCGTCTGGACCACCGCCACGCCCATTCCTAACTACCCTGGCCCACCAAACAACCCCTCCCGCGCTCACACGCTTTCCCGCCCGAAGCCAGCTGCCTATATTAACACCGCTCTAGAGTGGCCACTCCGCAGTGAACCCGGCCCAGAACGGGCGTGGCCGCTCGCTGGCGTCAGCATTGAAGTGACTCGCCGGCCGGGGGCGTCGTCCCTGCCGCGTACCCGGTCTCCGCGCCTGTTCAATGCTGGAGAGACATTTACTGGACTGGATGGGACGGGATGGGACAGTATCTACCATGCCCTTTCTATGTCCGCGCCTCCGTCTGCCGCCATTAAACAGGCTCCCGACTGAGGAACCACGCTCTGCCTCACCGAAAACCGCTATTTAAAGGACGACCACACCTGGCTCACAACACATCCGCTCCACATCCTCCTCCTGTGCACTATATCCACCATGACCGCGAGCGGTAGAGCTTTGGGGAGAGTCTGCCGACGGAGCAGAAGCACAAGGTTGCCGCCCTTGCAGCCGCCTGGCAGAGCCGTCGTGCCAGGCGGATCGAGGTCGGCATGCTGGCCAGCTCGCCCAAGGTCTCCGACAACACGATCCCACAATGGAGACAGTCTTTGACGACACTGCACCGGAACCATCGGCTGTGCATGCCAGCATCACCATGGAGCAGGTGCACTTCACCTCTGCCATGGCGGAGGAGCAGCCTGTGTTGTCTCCTATGTTGGTGTTCCCGCAAGCGTAGGAGGAGCAGAAGTACAACCTATTCCTTCTCGAGCAGCACCAGCTAGCGGAGGGCCAAAACTACGGAGCACGCGAGCGACGAAGCCGTGGACGCCAGGGCCACAACAAATCCCCCAACTTCGTCTTCGGGCAGTAGGTACTCTACGAGGCCACACACGCTCAAGCCGCTGCTTGCACCACACAGGCAGCGCAGCCGGACACAGATGCGGAGGCGACACTGGCTACGCAGTCGATCGTGGGCCAAAACACTGCCAGTTGCGCGTCCTATGCACTGCCAACGAACTTTCAGGCGCACCGGTGGGACGATGAGAGCATCGGCCCCTCCATTTCCATCGTGGACCTCACGTCCACCAACGATGGACAGGCCACGGACTCCTCCGAGGATGAGCAGGGCATGGGAGGCGGCAGGGCATTTGCGTCCCAAGTGGGCTGGTCCATCTCCCATGATCTACTCTTCCTTGGCGGAGACCGCACATTCACTTCATGGGTCTTGTCACCACCGCTCATGGAAATGACAGATGAAGGATGTGGTCGCCGGAGGGGAACAAGGACTTGGACGATGGGCACCGTTGTAGTCTAGGTTTAGGTCCCCTCCCCCCCCTAAAATGAAAATTGTTCGAAATGTAATGAATGTGCTCTGATTTGTATGAATATCATCCAGTTTGCATGAATTTCGTTTGGTTTGTTTAAACTTGGTTCGAAATGTATGTGGGTAGCATTTGATGGCTGGCTCCCACACCTGTGTCTGCAGGCTGCCCCCCCACCCCCTGGCTGCAAACGGATGCGGGAGGAAATTTGGGGATCAACGTGGAGATGCCCTTAGAGCATCTTCAACGCATACCCCCAAAACTCTGGATCGAGCGGTCCAGACGCAGTTTGCCATCCAACATGGTATCTCATGGGTGCATGGATCGGTCTGATTGTCTATTTTTTTCAAAAACCAGACACAAACCAAGGTGTTTTACGAGCATCTGAACCGTAGCCATGTACGCGTACGATACCTCGGTCTCACCCAAAAACCTCTCCACCCTAAAAAACCTCTCCACGCGAAGTGGTTGCCGCACATTCATGTCAGCCAGCGCTGCTCCAGAGCGGACGTGACTCCACGGCATTCATGTCGGTCAGAGCAAGGTGACTTGACAAGAGGGCGGCGCCATTTTAATGCCAACATAGTGACTGAGAAGCCTTTGGTCGTTGTGCCGCATTGAAGTTAGCCTCCCATCCCTTTGCTTGTTTGCTCCCATTAAGCATGGCTCCGGCGTCGTCCACACCGCATCGCGACACTCCTCCGCCTCTCCGCTCCCATCCTCTCCCATCCTCTGTGCTCTCGCGCCATCCATACCACAATCCACACCATGTCAAAGTCATGGTTCTTCGCGATGACAGCTCCGGGGCGCACCCCTTTCGGTTCAATGATAAAATAGAGAAGCCGAGGACATTCATATTGACCCCTAGACCCACACAAGAATATATCAAGTGAACCTGTTGTTCACGTGTGATATTCCCTTTGTTCCGAGATACTTTATATAACCTGAGGTGAGATTTATCGACATCCCCATGAGCCAACAACTTGATCACTAAAGCATGCAACATAATCTTAACATTACATAAACATCTTGATCCCACACATATCATCCATGCCATCGGACTACCAAAAAATGGCATGCTCTACTACATCATATATGCTATCGGACTACCAAAATTTGGCATGTTCTACATGCTAAAGCTATGGAGAAAGTTCATCCACAATTGTCCTTGCTCTTTTTGTCACTCTTGTCGTCTTCGTGGCGGAAATAGCGGTCGAAGACACAAAATGGATCAAGCCAGATCTGCTCATTGCCATAGTTGTCTAACTCGCCATTGGCCTCCTGCTCCTCCTCTTTGGGAGGTCAGGCCGGCCATGACACATACTTCCAAGTTTTGCTCCCGGGCGAGGGCGCGTGTTGTCCTCCTTTGCCGCTTCTCAATGATGCGAGCACGAATCGCTTCCTCGTCCAAGGCGGCTACAACTCCGCCTCTGCCACTTCGGCCTCGAGGGTTGTCGCAACCTCCCACGCCCTCTGCATCAAATGGCTGGCACGCCGCACCATAGCACCGGACAACCTATGACCCATTTCGGGGTTTACCTCCGACTATGAGCCTGATTCTGTGGGGATGCGGCACCACCGAAGGGGTTGCGCCGCCACCCTAGAGTTGGGGCACCAGACGGTGATCACTATGTCCGACAGGCCACAGTCACACGCCTCGAGCCACCAGCCTAGCAAATTCGAGGGTCATTTAAGCCGACACAAATGGATTCCCACCGGATCGAGCCCGGCCGCAGTCGGGCGCACTCCTCCCTGGAGCAGCGGAGAGCCATGTGTACACCATCTCCTCATCCACGCATGGGATGAGGTCCCAATCGATGGATTGGGAGAGCTCTGGGTCAGTTCGCTGCCCTTCATGCTTGGAGCGGAGTGGTGAGTCTAGGGACTCGTCAAGGATGCGCATATGGACAAATGTATGTGGGGTCGAGGTGGACCAGCGTGGCCGGTTCTGATGTGGAAAACATGCCCAGGCGCGTCTGCACCTCCCGACATCTGCCTAGATATGGAATGGATATGAGGGGTGCCGGTCAGCAGTGCCGGTATGAGGGGTGCGGCTAGGTTAAGATGTCATGACCGGCCACTAACCGGGCAATCCGCATGAACGTGTTGGGAGCATTTGAGGACTACGACTGTAGATGCTCTTAGCTTAGCTAGCTGGAGACCACAAAGCAAGCATTGAGCGGGCAGGAATAATTAACCAGATGGGCAAGGTGGGGCTGTAGGTGGTGTTTTGGCGGCCGACGTCTTCGCGAATGGTGTGGGAGGACTACCACTAGCTGTCATCATCGGCCAAGGAGACGGTGGCCACCACGCGGATGCACCCTAGAGGCTCCAACGGGGGGCACGACTTGTCGTGGCAGCAACAAGGGGGCATGGCGAGTGGTGGCTACATGCCCCTCCATGGAGTAACCTATCGTGTGGCCCTCATGGTGGTGGCTTGTTGCAGTCTTGCTACGACGCCTGGACATCTCCTATACATATGTCGCCTTTCTCCTGTAGTGGCGGCCCTGTCCCAACAGTGTGTCCTTCCAGGAGCACTTGTCATTGTCGTAGTCATTGTCGTTGGAGTCGTGGCGCGCATCGGCCTGGGGGAAGCTGTTGCAGCCCGAGAAGACCTTCGGAGCGAGGCGGAGGCCATGGTTTTGCCGTCCTCCACACTAGCGTTCTAGGTCCCCGGCTTCGTGAGCGGGAGCGAGCGATTGTAGTCGTCGTTGGAGGAGGGCGTCCCACTCGGTCTCGAGTGCGAGGAGCGAGGCGATAGCGGCATCCAATCTTCCACTCGGTCCATGTGCACCAGTAATTTGTAGCATTGCACGTCGCACGGCGGCGGCACGTTGCAGTCTGAAGGTGAGGAGCTAAGTATCTCTTTGACTCGGTCAGCACCCCTATTCAGCACCCAGAGCGCAGCTTCGTCGGGATGTGGGCAATATCCCACACTCACGGCCAACACACGGAGGTCTTCATGTGGCCATGCTCGTGTGTGCGGCTTGTGTGGAGGTCGACGCGGCCAAAATCACCGAACACCTCCTTTACGCCTTCCGAGGACTAGAACTGCATTGGTAGGTCCTCGACGATGACGCGAACATGCAGGGTGAGCTTGAGGATCGTCGTGTGGTCTTCCATGTTCCATGCCCTAACGAAGAACTTGGTGTCATCCACCTTGATGATGTCGCAATGCAGGGCATTGTCACAGTGCGCTGGCAGATCCAAGTGCACTAGGAAGGCCCCCGGGTGGTGCGTCATGACGCGTAGCTGGTTCAGCGGGGTGCAGAGCTGCTCCTCAATTGCCTTGCCCATAGCCAAGGGGTTGGTGGCGTGCGTCCTTTTCATGGCAAACAGGGTAGTCGCGTGTTTCCACATAATGAACTCGGCGTGCTCCAGAGCGGGGGAGATGACCATCATCTTGTGGCTGGTGTGTGGGCGCCTCGACGAGTCGGTGTGGAGGAAGCGATCCATGGCCGAAGCAGGGGCGGATAGAGGTGACGACAGATGGGAGCTAAGGCGCTCTTGAACCTATTGGGGAACGATGCATGGAAAACAAAAAATTTCTACGCACACGCAAGATCTATCCATGGAGATGCATAGCTACGAAGATGGGGAGAGCATCTACATACCCTTGTAGATCGCTAAGCAGAAGCATTTATCAACGTGGTTAATGTAGTCGTACACCTTCACGATCCGTCCCGATCAAGTACCGAACGTATGGCACCTCCACGTTCAGCACATGTTCAGCTCGATGATGTCCTCGCCTTCTCGATCCAGCAAGAGAGGCGAAGTAGTAGATGAGTTCCGGCAGCACGACGGCGTGGTGACAGAGGTGACGAAACTATCCACAAGGCTTCACCAAGCACAACGGGCGTGGACTGAGGAGGAACTAGAACTAGAGGGAGATGGGGCACCGCACATGGCTTGGGGGTCGTGGTGTATCTTGCCCGACGCAGCCTAGGGCGCCCCCAAGCCAGTGGCCGCCTTGGGCTCCTGCCCAGGCCGCTGCCCCTTCCTTCTTTGGTGACTGGGGAGAAGGCGGGAGGGGAGCCCCCCCCCCCCCGTTTCCTTTCTCTCATGTGGAGGGGAAGGCAGGCGGGGCTAGTCCTCCCCCCTTTCCTTTCCTAGGGTTGGTGGCCTAGAGGTGGGGCGCACCGGCCCCTTGTGGGTGGGTGTGCTTCCCTCGTTGGCCCAATAAGCCCAATAACTCCCCGTGGCCTTCCCGGAACCCCTTCCGGTGATCCGACAAATACCCGGTGCATTTTGAAACCTTTCTGATGACCAAATAGTATTGTCCTATATATCAATCTTTACCTCCAGACCATTCCAGAGCTCCTTGTCATGTGTGTGATCTCATTCGGGACTCCGAATAACATTGGGCCACTATTTCACATAACTCATATAATACTATATTGTCAACGAACGTTAAGCGTGCGGACCCTACGGGTTCGAGAATGATGTAGACATGACCGAGATGCTTCTCCGATTAATTACTAATAGCGGGACCTGGATGCCCATATTGGTTCCTACATATTCTAAAAAGATCTTTATCGATCAAACCTTTATGACAACATACATAGTTCCCTTTGTCTGTTGGTATGTTACTTGCCCGAGATTCGATCGTCGGTATCTCCATACCTAGTTCAATCTCCTTACAAGCAAGTCTCTTTACTCGTTCTATAATACATCATCTCGTAACTAACTCCTTACTCACTTTGCTTGCAAGCTTCTTGTGATGTTGTATTACCGAGAGGACCCAGAGATACCTCTCCGATACACAGAGTGACAAATCCCAATCTCGATCCATGCCAACTCAACAGACACCTTCGGAGATACCTGTAGAGCATCTTTATGATCACCCAGTTACGTTGATGTTTGATAACACACAAGGTATTCCTCCGGTATCCGGGAGTTGCATGATCTCCTGGTAGAAGGAATATGTATTTGACCCTAAGAAAGCAGTAGCAATAAACTGAACGATCATATGCTATGCTAACGGATGGGTCCATCACATCATTCTCCTAATGATGTGATCCCGTTATCAAATGACAACTCATGTCTATGGTCAGAAAACCTTAACCATATTTGGATCAACGAGCTAGTCTAGTAGACGCATACTAGGGACTTGGTATTTGCTTATGTATTCACACATGTATTTAAGTTTCCGATCAATACAATTCTAGCATGAATAATAAACCTTTATCATGATTAAGGAAATATAATAATAACCACTTTACTAGGGCATATTTCCAACAGAACCAACTCCCTGGGTTTCACCAGACCAGGCCTAGCATAGGGCAGCCCCTCCTAGGCCACCGTTTCTAGGATTTTGAGGGCACTCTCTATCGAAATGCCCCGACACCTCGTAAATGATTTAGCACAGGGGATCACGGCAGTCTTTTCTATGGTGGTCTTTGTCGGTGTCAAAACCGGCAGATCTCAGGTAGGGGGTCCCGAACTGTGTGTCTAAGGCTAATGGTAACAGGAGGCAGGGGACACGATGTTTTACCCAGGTTCGGGCCCTCTCGATGGAGGTAATACCCTACTTCCTGCTTGATTGATCTTGATGATATGAGTATTACAAGAGTTGATCTACCACGAGATCGTAGAGACTAAACCCTAGGAGCGAGCCTATTGTTATGACTGTTGTATATGATCTATCGACTAGCCTGGACTCGGTTTATATAATGCACCAGAGGCCTAGGATAACAAGAGTCCTAGCCGAATACGCTGGTGGGGAGGAGTCCTTGTCTTGATCGCCAAGTCTTGTTGAATCTTCCTTGTATGCGGCAACTGTCCGAACTGGCCCATGAGTATACGGCCATGGGGGTCCTCGGCCCAATCCAACTGATCGGGAGACAACGTGATGAGTACCCCCTAGTCCAGGACACCGTCAGTAGCCCCCTGAACCGGTCTTCAAGTTAGGGACGCTCCTCGATTCTTCCGAACTATTCTTCATCTTCGGTCGTCGGTCTTGAAAATTGGTTCAACAAATCTTCTCATCTTCGATCTTGAGGATCGCCGAAGTGTATCCGAAGAGTTTACTCGTTGGGTATCCGAGGAGCCCCTTTAAGCTTCCGGCTTTTACCAATGCCTTGTTATTTTTATGCCAGACCTCGGGTTTGAAGTTGTTCCCGGGAGGCAGTGTCCTCTTGCATCCGAGCTCCAACGCCAGACTACATTCGAGGTATCTTTTGCAGCCGAGCACCAATGTCGGACTGCTTCCGAGCTCCAACGCCGAAATGTATCCAAGCTCTAACGCCGGACTGTGTCCAAGCTCCAACGCTGGACTATATCCAAGATGTCATAGATTATCTTGGTTCAAAAAAGTCGAAGGAGTTTAGCCGAGCTTAATGCCGGAAATGCCCTCTATGGAGCTAGCCGCTGGCGCCCGAGCTTTATGCCGGACTGCCTCCGAGGTGGTGCACCACCACGACCGCGGGCTGATTTTTTGTGAATATTTTTAACTGGTGCAGTTTATCCTCTGCCAAGGTACATAGCCAGTATATGTATATCTAGTAGCCCTCAAGGTGTGTATCAGTCTAAAACCCGAGATGCACTTGAAGGAAAACATAAAACTGCTGATCCTAGTAGCCCCTGAGACTTAGGTCGATGCGCGAAATCGGCATGAGGATCAACTCCTAGCTCGGCAGCATACATAGGAATAAAAATGCAATGTAATATATTAGAGATAATAGTGATCAGCGAACGAGCTCCTAAGAGAGGGTTGTGAGAAGCTTGATGTCAGATAGGTCCAGATGGTACTTATTGTTGTCCAAAGACGCGCTTTCCCACAGTTCGATCAAGCCGAACACTGAGCCCTTTGAATTTCCTGCATTGAATAGGCAAGGCAGTAGCCCCCGAGACACTGGTCGGGTGGCAACACCAGATCAGGGGATCGATGTGCCCCTTTAATATTTGTAAATAATGAGTGCAAAGCCCAGTAGCCCCCGAGCCTTAATGTGGGCACGGGTGGCCGAATTAAGGATCGATATCCAGAGTAAAATCACAGATTATGTGTAATGATTCTATGTATCCAAGTACTTTACATCATTATTTTGACTCCATTGCGACCATTTATTAGTTGAAAGTGTCCCATCGTCGGCTTCTACCCCTTGGTAGATACTATGCAGGGTGTTTCCGAAATAACAAAACAACCCTTAGCCGATGTCTCGGTGCCCGAAGGCGGTTGTGTTAGCAGAAACGAGGCAATCAGATATGCGGGCTTTATAACTTTCGCTTAGTCATAGGAGCTTTAAACTGGGGAAGCTAGCTATGAGCCCCCGGTTAGTGTTCGGCGACATCCGAGGTCAAGCCGTAAACACTTCGGCCAATGTACGAATGGCCCGTCGTTTAACATAGTCATCGGATCGCTGACCAGTTTATGCCTATTGTGACAGTCAGTTTTCGGCTTTCTCCACTGAGGTGCTTAACCATGCGAGCTGGAAGCACAATCACAGTGGTTCTCCCTTTGCACACCTAGCCGAACAAAGCGGAACGTAGGAGGCAATCACAGGAGCCGGGCAACCCAACTATTGACCGAAGACACAATTCGAAACCGATGCATATATAGTAATATCCGAGAATGTTTTTGCTGAATCCCTAAAGGTGTCCGGCGTTGCACTGCGAGACTAATGCTGGAAATGCACAAATAGTTTAAAAGTGCCATAGGCTTGGAAAACCAAAAAAACTTCAGTAAAAACTGGACATCCGAACTAGATCAAGTGTTCGGTGTCAAATCGAAAATTGGTCTTAAAAAACAAAATTGTGTTTCTGTCGTGCTTTATCATGACACATCCTATCTCAAGACGTCAAGCGGGTCAGCCTACGGCTTCAACCTCCTATCCCGAACGCGGAGTACTTCTCGTTAGGCCAGTGTAGCAAACTAAACACTAGCAGCTTTGAGAGAGAAATTAGGCTCCCCGGCTAGTGACCACACACTCGTGTTAAAAAAAGGAGTGATAAATAATAATAGAAAACTTTGCAACGACTAAGAAGAAGAACACTTATTATAAAACGGCTCAAATAAACTTAAGAGCCCCCAAGTGACTTGGGTAAAAGAATGATTGTGTGTACCGAAGTGCTTATATCATATCTACGTTCACCCAAACTTTAACCGCGTCTTAACCGACCGTCGGCTTCTCCCTCTTCAGTCAAGGACCGAAAAGTGTTATGTACTCCACCTATCGAGAATATCGACGGTGTTTCCGATAACCAGGCAATCAGGTCATAAGGTTGTAACAGACAAAGCGCGCTCAGGGAACTTATGCTATATTACTAACGAAGTATAAGAAGCATCTTCGAAGAAAATAGTACCCCACCGATACCTTTCTTTGGTTGCTCATTGTTGTTATGAGACTTGTGCAATACTCATGAGTTCCGTTGTGTGCTGACCATAATTGAAAACAATAAGAGCGCTTGCTTTCGGCTTCACCCAGTCTGAGGTCCGGCTCGGATGACCCGATCGTGACAATCGCAGAGGTGCTCCCTTTACTCCCTAGCCGAACAATCGGGAACGTATGGGTAAACACAGGAGCGAGGCAACCCAGCTTGCAAATCGCTTAAGTCAATATGGTGCATATTGTGGCGTAATACACGAACAAGGAACGAAGCCGTACAAGTATAATCATATTCAAGAGGAAAGGCTTCATAAAGGAAGCCCCCAAGTGAATTGGGTATTTGAGTTTGTGTGTCACAAACAACGTTTTGACAAGGAAAAATGTTTTACAAGCAACTTTTTTCCAAAAAAGTATAACGCTTGGTCGAACCGAACACAAGTTAAAAATTTAAAACTTTGAGCATGAAGGCAACTTAGATGGTTAACGTGTTCGGTATTGATGACGCGGTCCGAGCTTGATGCGGGACAAGGTTCCATCCCCCAAGCCGGTTCCGAGGTGGCGAAGCAAAGATCTCGGCACTCCGAAGTGGTGACATAGCACGGTCAATGCAGGCCGGCAGAGTGATGCCGAAGTCCTCGGCGTGGGGTAATAAAGTGTTGATGAAGCCCCCCGTCCAGCCGAGGTGACATGGTATGTCAGTACACCGAGTTGACGATACTGCCCAACCCGGATCATTTTCCTGTGCACATAAAATAGTGCAAAGCAGAGATAATAGTAATAATAATAATTTAAAAAAATTGTTGCATAATAAATAATTTACTAAAGTGAGTAATAAAAGAAACATGGCCTGGCGCCGATGTCAATGTCGATGCAGGGCGTCGGCGTGATGCGGCAAAGGCGTGGCAAATCCTGAATTCACAGGTCGGTCCGAGTTCCGGATGCGGCGTTCGCCGGACTATGCACGGAAACTTACCGAACCACCATGCGACCGTCGTTAGTGCGGCCATCATTCGATAGACCTGTGTACAGATGATGGAACAAACCAGAGTAATGATTTCTTGGGAAAAATAAACCCAAACAAAAAACTACTGGGATTAATAGCACCTGGTTTATTTGTTGTAGCAATCCGAAGAAAGGCGACTCCCAAAATTGGGACTCGATCCGCACACCCATTGCCTGATGGGTGATAAAGCGATGGCATGGCGATGCTGGCAAAGGTTGGCTTGCCGAGGCAAAGCCCTCGATCCAGCTAGCGTGACGAAGCTGGTCGGCTAGTGACGCCGAAGTCTCCGGAGTAGGTTGATGAAGAGATGACGAAGCCCCCGGTCCAGCCGAGGTGTCGAAGCCTTGATGTCAGCCAATGAGTCGAAGTAGGTCGGCGTGATGGACATCGGTTTGAAAAAGCAACAGTGCGGCCCTGCCGATGCAGGTCGTAACTCGTGACGTGGTCAATGTCGGCTTGATGAAGTGACCGTGAGGCGATGCCGGCATGCCCGCTCCGTGTAATCCATGAGGCAGCGATGTTGATGATGATTTATCCTTCGCGATGCCGAACTCTTGTTCGGCTCGCCGAGATGATGATCCGAAGAAGTTGAGCTTGGCTAAACAAAGCGACGACGTGTCTAGCGCAGGTCGGCAGCCGTGGAGCAATATTGCCGGACTGGTTTGACACCAGCATGATGGTGGAGATCATGTTCAAAAGATTTTAAAGTTAGTGGGATGTGTTCGGAAACAAAACACAATACCCCATACAAAACTTCCTTCAAAAAGGATGTCTGAAATCCCGTTCATAAAAAAGACGAACTCGGGTCGGATTCATTTTCGCGCAGAAAACAGATCCGAAAAGTGATGCACTAATCGGAAGGTTCCCGGAGTTTGGATGGTCGGATCGAGCTGAAATTTTGAGGGATGGTAGATATAGGAATTCCTCAGCCGATCAACGGTTGGATCTTTGAAAGGACATCTGAGCTAGAAGCTGGACACCACGCCCTAAACTCGTCCAGATTCCCGTCCAGACTTGACAGGGCTCCGGTATATCGTGGATTGCCAGAGATTCCTCCATGGGAACTTAATGAAATTTTCTAGGGTTGTTGTAGACTCAATTCCGCACAATTCCACCAAAGCAATCATTAAAACGACACTTGAGGAGGCGGTGGCGGCGGATACAAGTTCGCTGTCCAGAAAAACAACACGGTCGCCCGAGGGCAATGTTGATGTTGAGCCCCCGGGCTCCCTGGATGATTCCTCCATGATCTTGATAGAGATCGGAATTGATGTTGATGAAGGCCCTCATCCGAACATGACAATCGGAGGTAGGGCACAATCCTTGGTCCAGCCAAGGTGACCAGTCGAGCCGGTGACGAAGAAGCCGATGTTGCAGTTGATCTGCAGTCAAGCCATTGAGCCTTTTTCCGATCACACAGCGGAACTCTCAATGAAAGCACCAATGTCGGTGTCAAAACCGGCGGATCTCGGGTAGGGGGTCCCGAACTATGCGTCGAAGGCTAATGGTAACAGGAGGCAGGGGACACGATGTTTTACCCAGGTTCGGGCCCTCTCGATGGAGGTAATACCCTACTTCCTACTTGATTGATCTTGATGATATGAGTATTACAAGAGTTGATCTACCACAAGATCGTAGAGGCTAAACCCTAGGAGCTAGCCTATTGTTATGATTGTTGTATATGATCTATCGACTAGCCTAGCCTCGGTTTATATAATGCACCAGAGGCCTAGGATAACAAGAGTCCTAGCCGAATACGCCGGGGGAGGAGTCCTTGTCTTGATCACCAAGTCTTATGGAATCTTCCTTGTATGCGGCAGCTGTCCCAACTGGCCCATGAGTATACAGCCATGGGGGTCCTCGGCCCAATCCAACTGATCGGGAGATGACATGATGAGTACCCCCTAGTCCAGGACACCGTCAGTCTTTGTTGAGGCAACAAAATCATATGCCCTTGAAGTGGCTTAAGAAGGCCTTGCGATGAGGTGCGACATCAATGTCTCGACGCCAGTCCGAGCAGCACAATGCTTGCACGCATGTTTCTTCTGGATTGGACCTCCGTCCATCCCTCCCACTCGCCCGAAGAGGAAATGTTGACCGGGAGGGAGGGGTGACCACAATGGATTTCAGGCACTGCTGCTCAATCTCAGGCGACGCACCCATATCCGGTGGACCGCATGAGCGCGCGGCGTGGGATGGCTCTCCATGTAGCAGGATTCGCAACGACGAGTCCAGTTCTACCACGGACACAAGCGTAAACTAGTCTAGGGCCCGCGTCAGACCATTGGGCAAGGACGAGCTTGCACGAGGCCGCGCCCCGTGGCTTGAGCCGGATCCAAAGCGTGGCCTGGGAGGGGATGAGCGAGCCATAATGGCAGAGTGGGTGGCCGCCATGGCTGGGAAGGGGGGGTGAGGAGGGAGCACTCTCACTCTAACCTAGCTCTCCAAGCTCTCGCCAACCCATGCAAAAAAGAGCATTTTTTAGGAAGGGGGGATGTTAAGCTTCATGCACTAGCCAACGCAACCAAAAGTCCAAATTGATGGAAAGAGCTAGGCAATCCACATATACACTTCGACACCCCCTCTCACGTGTGACACAAAAAGTCAACACATGAATTGACTGACAAGCATGGATCAAGAGGCCTATACGTGGACACAAAGGGGGCCGCAACAATTTTTGGATAAATTGCGAAAGTTAGGACTTGAACTCAAGACCTTAGGCCCTGATACCATATTAAGCTTCATGCACTAGCCGGTGCAATCAAAAGTCCAAATTGATGAAAAGAGCTAGGCAAGCCATGTATACATTTCAACAACAAAAAAGCATATATAAGATGTAATGATTGCTTCTACTAAATAGTAAATAGGAGTTTCCCTCAAAAATTAGTTAACAGGAGTTGAAGTTTTATGGCAAGTAAATTGGAATCCTAGAACTGCAAAGTCCGGTCCCTCGGAAATTTCGTCAAGTTTCCCATAAAAATATTACATATACTCAAGTTTATTTTGGTCCATGTATAAAAAGAAACAGACATGTTTTGTTCTTCAGACTTCATAAATGAGGTTGGACTTGATACCCTTGCCATCCACATATGGCATATAAATTATACTCACTACGTCCCAAAATAAGTGTCATTGATTTAGGCTAGTCATAGTGGAAGTAACATAATGTGGGGACCCCGATTCATAAGTCGTGATCACCGAATGCACGTGTACAGTGATCCCAGAGATCAATGCTCACTGAACACACAGAAGCTGAATAACAAGATGCTTACATCCATACATACCGTATTACACAAGTAGGACCATTATGGTCAAGTCTTGAGTATAATATTGCAGCGGAAATCTTCGTCGATAACTTGGACCCATGCCATCTGCCTTAACCCTACAGGCATTCTGACTGGGAAGCGTCCTAGCTCGCATGTTCGTCTCCAAAGTATTCTTCATCATATCCTGTTCTTTCATGCCTGGCCAATAAAATAACCAGTGGCAACCAATGAGTACTTTGAATGTACTCGCAAGCAACCCATGTTTTGGTTCAAGATACAACAATACATGATATAGCTAAATTTTTGCAGAAAGCTAGTTTTGAGTGCAATGACATGTTCAGCAACTTGTAAGACATGCATCAGGAGAATTCAAGTAACCATGAGGACATGTTATAGATATCAACATAAATAGAGTGGGCTTCAACCCAACTCAATCATGTCAAGTCCTTTGACTTGACCCAAGTAGATCTTCCCACTTATCCAAAAACACACGCTGGTTTGTAAACATGTGGACGTAGCCCAAGAGCGGTTACCCAACTGTCCTTGACCGTGGACACGGCTATTCGAATAGTTTTACACTCTGCAGAGGTTGCACACTTTACCCACAAGATCCGGGGAACTTCCGTGTCATCCACGACCCGCGGTACCTCAAGTACCCGGGGTAAGCACCCGATCACTATATTTCCCTAGACGACACTAACAAAGAGTCCACTCGTTGTTCCGCATCCTCACGATGTACATTATACGAGACTCACCCGAGATCGTAACATCCGCGAGGGGACACAACGGTGTATCTGGTGCCCTGTGAAAACAGTCATGGCCGCCCTACCTGGCACGACCCCGTCCCGAGAGAGAGCACCAACTCTCCCCCGTCACTAATAATGCGGGCTCCAAGCTAGTATTGGCCTAGGTAATCAATAATTCCCTTTCCCATATAAGGGTAGAGTGGTTGCGCATGTAAGGTTGGAATAACGGTCGCAACTTAAACCAATCTGTTTTGAAAACAACGCACACACTTGGCTCAGTACACCACTTCGTCATCAAGTGGCTACCCAACTCATCATCTCCCCCGGGCATAAGTGGCACCCGATGGGGTTTTCGAAAAGTCTTTTGAAAATACTTTGTCTCCATCACCATGCATATTCCCGTTCCTTTTTGCGTAGCACTACTTTAGCATCCTATCTACCCCCACCGGCATAACCCTCATAAGAAGGTAGGGTCATGCATAATGCAAGTATCAACGAGGAAGTATGGTGGCAAACCATCAAAGTGGTTACCACCTCATCATGATTCCGTCGCAACAACAATATGGTGCTATATGACATGCATAAAAAGGGTTTCATAGACATGGTCAAAGGGCTGCTTGCCTAGTTCATCCGAGTCTTCAAGCCTTCTGGTCCATCTCCGAGTATTTCGTCTACTTCGTCAACTAACGTCGGAAACAATCATAGTAAGCAACGCAACAAGGCAGAAAATAAAAGTGCTCTAAAAATATTAATTTGATTTTTCTAGGACATCTCTGGTTATATGAAAAATAACCAGAGTGGTTTCATTGGAATTGGGTCAGTGGATACTTCTCAACATTTTGATATGATGGACTCAAGGTGTTTATAGATTTGTAAGAAGTGTAAAGAAATATATTTTTGAAAAATGAGCAAAGGAACCCATTTAACAAAGGATGATTTTAGAAGCATCTAGGATTTAGTTTCACTGGATTTGGAGTTCAAATGATTTTCCTATAAATTTGCAAAGTTGACAAATATGAAGAAATGGCTCATTATTTGAGGTTGTACAGAAAGTATTAAGAAAAATGTTCATAAACTAAGTTATGAACTTAGAAACATCTAGGAATTTGAATCATGGCATTTGGATCAATTTTGAGCTCTCTGTGATTTTCTAAAGTTCATCACAGATATGGAAAATGGGGTTTTGATAAATATTTCTGAAGAGAAAGTTTCTGAAAAAATGTGCAAATGGCACCATGTGATAGATCATGATTTGTGGAGTCACTAGAAATTTGAATCATCAAATTTGGATATCATTTGGATTATTTGAGGATTTTACAAGTCATCTGGGAAAAGAAAATAAGAAAAAGGCTATACCCTTATTCTGCGCACTGGGCGGGAGATAGGCATTGGGCCAGCCCAGCGCTCAGCTGCGCGGGTGGTAGGGCGACGTCGAAGGCGCCCCGGACGCAGTACGCCTTCGCTGCGTAGGAAGCGGGTTTACTCCCGGTCCGTCTCCACTTAAACGGGCGGGGCCCGCCCACCGGGTCGCTGACGAGCGGGGCCCGGTGCTCAGGCCGTCTCCTACCTCCCGCTCGAATAGAGCAGAGGCAGGGGAGGCGAGGCCGAGCGGGCGCTGGCGCTCTCCCGAGCGGCACGGGCCACCTCCGGCGGCGCCCGACACACCGACGGACTCAGCGCGCCGCGGCGCACCCGTCCATGTGATGTACGCCCATGGGGGAGCCCGGGAAGAGGAGGGCTTCGGGTGCGGCGGACCGGGGCTGACGGCGAGGTTTGGCAAGGCGAGGAAGGCACGAGGAGGAGGGGATGGAGTGCGGGGCAAGTCGGTGGTGGTGGTGAGGGGGCACTGGAGTGGCTAGGGAGAGAGGAGAGGCTCGGGATAGCCCGAACTTAGGCAGAGTCCGGCGGCTCACCTCCGGCCATGGGGAGCGACGGAGGGCTCGGCGAGAGGGTTGGCTGGGTCTGGGTGACGTACGGGAGGGAGATAGGGCGAAAGGGCTCCAGAGATAGGCCTCGGGAGGCCTTATATAGCGAGGTCGTGGCTCACTGTGGACGTGCCTACAGGCACCCGCGGAAATGGCCGCAGTGGCCACGGGAGGAGGCTCGGGGCTGTCTACGACGTTCGTGGGAGTCGAGTAGGGCGCCAGGAAGGGAGAGAGGGAGCGGGGCGAGCTCCGGGTGGAGCCACAAGCTCGCACGCGCATTGGCAGGCTTGGGCGGCTCTGGGCACGCGCGTCACGGGCAGGACAGAGAGGGGAAGGAGGGGGCCAGCATGGTGGCCGTTGGGGAACGTAGCAGAAATTCAAAATTTTCCTACGTGTCACCAAGATCTATCTATGGAGAAACCAACAACGAGGGGAAGGAGGGTGCATCTACATACCCTTGTAGATCGCTAAGCGGAAGCGTTCAAGAGAACGAGGTTGAAGGAGTCGTACTCGTCGTGATCCAAATCATCGGAGATCCTAGTGCCGAACGGACGGTACCTCCGTGTTCAACACACGTACAGCCCGGTGACGTCTCCCATGCCTTGATCCAGCAAGGAGAGAGGGAGAGGTTGAGGAAGACTCCGTCCAGCAGTAGCACAATGGCGTGGTGGTGGTGGAGAAGTGTGGCAATCCTGCAGGGCTTCGCCAAGCACCGCGGGAGAGGAGGAGGACTTGGGAGAGGGGGAGGGCTGCGCCAGAACTTGGGGTGCGGCTGCCTCCCACCCCTCCACTATTTATAGGTGGGGGGAGAGGGGGCCAGCCCCACTAGATCTCATCTAGCGTTGGGGGCGGCGGACAAGGGGGGAGGAGTGCCTCCCAAGTCAAGTGGAGGCCCTCCCCCTTAGGGTTTCCCCTCTCCCATGCGCATGGGCCTTGGGGGGGCTGGTGCCCCTGGCCCATTAAGGCTAGGGCGCCCCCTTACAGCCCATGCTGCTGCATTGGACGTGGTGGAACAATTTCCGGACCTCCGGACCCCTCCGGAATCCTCCGGAAGCTTCTGGAAGCTTCCTGGTACAATATCGGAAAAACCCGAACCTTTCCCGGAACCCGAACAACAACTTTCCATATATAAATCTTTACCTCCGGACCATTCCGGAACTCCTCGTGACGTCCGGGATCTCATCTGGGACTCCGAACAACATTCGGTAACCACATACAAACTTCCTTTATAACCCTAGCACCATCGAACCTTAAGTGTGTAGACCCTACGGGTTCGGGAACCATGCAGACATGACCTAGACGTTCTCCGCCAATAACCAACAGCGGGATCTGAATACCCATGTTGGCTCCCACATGTTCCACGATGATCTCATGGGGAGCGACGGAGGGCTCGGCGAGAGGGTTGGCTGGGTCTGGGTGACGTACGGGAGGGAGATAGGGCAAAAGGGTCCAGAGATAGGCCTCGGGCGGCCTTATATAGCGAGGTTGTGGCTCACCGTGGACGTGGCCTACGGGCACCCGCGGAAATGGCCGCAGTGACCACGAGAGGAGGCTCGGGGCTGTCTACGGCGTTCGTGGGAGTCGAGTAGGGCGCCAGGAAGGGAGAGAGGGAGCGGGGCGAGCTCCGGGTGGAGCCACGAGCTCGCACGCGCATTGGCGGGCTCGGGCGGCTCTGGGCACGCGCGGCACGGGCAGGACAGAGAGGGGAAGGAGGGGCCCAACATGGTGGCGTGTTGCGGACGTCGAGGCACCTCGACTGGCGCAAGGGGGAGGCTCGAGGTGGTCGGGGGACGCGGCGTCAACGCTCGGGAGCACACTGACGTGCTCCAGAGCGCACAAATGGCCGGCACCCACGGCTTTTTCTCGCGTCCTCACACGCCCACTTGTGTCTGGCGTCTGAAGGAGGAATAAACAAGAGGGGTGGGGGCCTTGGATGCTCTGGAACTTGCCAGGAGTGAGAGAGAGATGAGAAAGGGAGGGGGAGGTGGCTGTCCAGAGAGGAAAAATGGGTCTCTGCCCCTCTTAATCATTGCCCCTTGGGCAGCCAAGCATGCAGGAGGTAAAGGAGGAGCAGATGAGGCCGTGGGAACAAGTTGAGCTCATGGAGATTAGTGGAAATGGACGAAACATGCATTTTAAGTTTCTGCCAGAAGGTGTTTGATGGTGGTTTGGGCAATCAAATGGATTCCAAATGATATTAAGATTAATAGGATCAAGTGTCATATAGAAATGAGGTTGATCACCAAGTTGGAGCTCATATGAAGAAAGTTGACAATGCAACTTTGGTAAACCCTAGAAATCAACAGAAATGGACTTTCCAAGATTTAGCCATGCAAATCTATTCTCCTTGATGCACCACTTGACATAGTGTCATCATTTGAGGTTCTGAACATGTCCACAAAAGTTGAGATCAAAAGGAGAAAGTTGCCAATGTAGAGTTGTTCAAATTTGGTACTGGACAGGAAGGGTTTTGGGGCACTTTGATCAAGATAACATTTTCTCAAACTTGTACCATTTGGTCTAGATGAATTATTTGACCATTTGAGCATGTTCACAAGGTTTGAGAAGATTTGGACATGTTTGGCAATGTAAAGTTGCTCAAACTTCAAAATGGACAGAAATGGTTTTGAGGGGATTTGATGATGTTATATTGTTCTACAAGACATGATACTTGTCAAGATCATCAAACATGTCATATGTGACATGATAGAATTTTCTTGAAATTTTTCGAGAATATTTCCTTTGTAAATATTTCAAAATCTTGAAATGTCCAGGAAGGGTTTTTGAGGGATTTGACCAATATTTTGAACATGACCATGTGCTGAAACTCTTATATATGGAAAATATATGTCCATTGAGTTTCCCTGATTTTTCTCAAATATTTTGAAGCTTTAAAATAATTTTAACCTATTAAAGACCATTTCTGGACTTAAGAAAAAGCCTTTAAATAAAATAGGAAAATAACTTTTAAAATTATATTTTTATGGTTTCTGGGTGTCCTATATCTAATAGGAGTCAAATATATTTTTGGAAAGATTTTTACTGCCCTTAATTAAGTACTTGCAGTGCAAATCTCAATTCAGGGGTTTTTGGAAAACTAGTTTTTAAAAATACTATTTGGCCAAATTATTTTTGTAAGAAATTGTTTTTATGTCCTATACACATGGCATGATCATTGGGCAAGGTTTTTGGATCAAGGGGAAGGAGTATAAGGGTTGGAGAATTTATTTGATTTTTTAGAGCACTTGCAAACAACAGTCAAACATTCAATCAAAGCAAAGACAAAACACTCAAAAAAATTTGTCAAACCACATTTTAGCATGATTTATTGACTTAAGTGTTGTGGCATGAAAATCAGAGTGTGACACATAAGTACTAACATACATTGCCACATAAACAAAAAAGATGATGTGTCACGAATTTAAAGAGGATAGAGATAAATAAAGTAACACAATATGTTACCATCACATAGCGCTTTCCAATGCAAAATGAGTCTATAAACTAACAAATGAAGATATATTTGTTTCTACACTTATGACACTTATTATGAGATGGACGGAGTACGAATAAGAAATAACTGACCTAACTCCTAAGTTGACTTTAACAACCATTCAGTCTGAACAATGAAATTTTGTGCTGAGTGCAAATGGATGAAAAATGTCTTGATCATAGTTGCCAGAAATCTGGGTCGATCGGGTCGAGGAACGGGGCCGCGGGACGCGGATCGCCACAGTTGAAATCGAGGGTCGAAGAGGGATACTCTTCTTTGGGACGCTCTTTTGGATCGCGGGACGCGCCCCGTTACAACCGGGTCGAAAATCCGGGTCGATATATTCTGCGGTGATACTTTCCTAAGTTCCCCATAATTTCTCTCAAACAACTCCCCCAGAATTTGTGCGTCTAATAATTATTTCCCTTAAATTATCATCATTAAAGGCTCATATGTCAGATGACGGCTGCTTCGGCGTGATTTTCTCAACTGCATGTTTCTCTTTCACACGAAGCGTGATGTTCCTCTCCAATCCCTCCATTGTCTTCTTCACTTCGTTGGCAAAGCTGCAGCGAACCAGTACGGCATTGATCCATGTCCAATCCTCTAGCCGTCCAGCACTGTCCACCTTCCAGCCACGGATTCTCAAGCAGGTTACCGATCTCGTTCGATGTTTGGAGGGAGCGGGACGGGAGAGGCCGAATATGGCAGCGGACAGCTCCATGGCCGGCCGCCGGCGAGCAAGTGGCAGATCGCCGTAGTGCCCTGGTAAGCCTCAATTTCTGACGAATCTTCATACATATTCTTTGCTTCTTCCATAGTCCATACCAATCTGGATCAGCACCCATCGATCGGGATCGCGACCCATCCAGCGACCCAGCTCGACCGTACCTTGTCCCCGACCCTCGATCCGGGTCGATCGACCCCGGGTCAGGGATCGCACCATCGACCCGCGAACCAGGCTACTATGGTCTTGATCGCAAGGCAACTATGTCAACCAAAAAATAACTTCTAAATTGGTTAAGTTATAGTCATTCCTAATATATTTATTTGTTTTATGAATGCAAGACTTCGCAACCTTTCGCTGAACAAATGTCCTCACATGCATACGGAAGCAGGCAGCCTGCATAACTGCAGCTCAATTTTGCCTGATCGTACACACTGGGGAAGTAGTAATTTCTTTGCACGCGGAAGACTCTTATCATAGCTATGTGAGTTGGCTAACCATGGCAGTGTGAACTGGCTGCATATAATTCAGTTTTGCGGCATGTACGAACCCTTTTAGACTAGTCACAGTGGAAGTAATATAGGTAGTAACACATATGTCACATAAGAAAAAATATGATATGGCCAATAATTAAAGAAGAGAGAAAATAAGATAACATAATATGTTACCATCACATAGCGCTTCCTAATGAAAAATGACTCTACAAAACAATAAAAAAGGTATCTATGCTATCACACATATGACACTATCCATTATAAAAATAGTAACATATACATGTTATTAGTCTAAGTTATTCCCCACTATGACTGACCTCATGGTTGCCCAGATCTCAGGAGCACAAGTAGTGCACAATACCTGATACACCGAGTGACACGCTTACGTCCACGTCCACCTTTACACGGCTGTACGGCTTGCATGGATCTCAGGTGACGTTTGGATTTTCCCGATATAAATTACAAGAAACTAAGGCCCCGCTTGGAATGTAGTTTTTCCGCCACCCCTGTAATATGTTACACCTGTATTATACCGGCCTCCAAGAGAATACATTCTGCAGGGTTGTATTTTCAATCCGATTGTAATCTGCGCTTGGCTCCAGGTTTCAATCCGGTTGTAGCAGCTGGTTCCAGGTTTCAACTGACGGAACTAACTACCCTACGCCTTACGAAACTGAATTCTTGTGAAACTTTGGCAGCACTTGTTAACTGGCAGGAGGGTTCGGGCTAATCATCAGTTCATCACCAAGCAGGACGACGCATCACCTAGGAGGAGTGCTCCGCCGCCGGCTGACCGGGAAGGGACGGGGAGGGGGAGCAGAGGACGAGGAGGAGAAGGGATGATACTTTGGTGGAGCAGAGGAGGCAGCTTGGAGGAGGAGGAGAGATTCGCCGTCACGGTCAGATCACGCCTACCTGCCAACGTCGCCGTCGCGGCCAGAAGCGAGTCACCGTCGCCGTCGCGGCCAGGAGCGAGCCACCGTTGTCGACGCGCCTAACTCCCGTCTTGGCCAACGTCTTCGGCGCCTCAACACGTCGCCGTCGTGAACGTTGTCGCTTCACCCTCTCGTAGACACCGGTGCCTCCCGGCGGCGTAACCTCGATCTAGAGGCTGTTTGGATTGGAGCCGCCCGCTGCCCTGCCAAAAAATCGGTAGTTGATCAGGCTGAGGGTAGTCGTTTGGATCGGCACCAAAACATTGGTGCGCCAACTCGCCTGGGCTTCGCTCTGTTCTTTTGCGCCAAAAAGTTGGTCGAATCCAGGGTGGCCGATTTGTCCGCCTATTTTTTGGCGCACCAACCGCGCGGGAAACCCTATTTGGCGCTGCAGGCGCCCGTTATAGGCCATTTTGCTAACGGGCGCCTGCAGCGCACACCCCCTGCCACGATTTGGGCCGGCCCAGTTCCCTTATGCGTCCCTGTAAAAACTGGCGAAAAAAGGGTGGCCAGCGACGGAATCGAACCCGCGACCCCTCGGTCGTTAGCGCCACGCTCTAGCCATACGACCATCGAACCTTTCGCACAAGATTCCTTTACTTTTCTTCTCTTATTGCATTCTGACTTCGGTTTTTATTTCTTTTTCTTGTTTTTTATCCTTTTTTGTTTTCTTTAATGCACGCTTTTTAAAGATTCATAATTTTTTTTCTAAATTCACGAACTTTGTTTCATATTCGATGAACTTTTTTCAAAAGCGTTGAATTTTTTAAAAATCGTTGAACTTATTTTTCCGAAATTTTGCCAAATTTGATGAACTTTTTTTCAAATCCGATGAACTATTTTTTCAAATTGGATGAACTTTTTTTCAAATCCGATGAACTTTTATTCAAATCCGATGAACTTTTTTCGAATCTGATGAACTGTTTTCAAAATTGATGAACTTTTTTTCAAAATTCGATGAACTTTTTTCAAAACAGATGAACTTTTTTCAAAATTTGATGAACTTTTCTTCAAATTTGATGAACTGTTTTCAAAAATCGATGAACTTTTTTCAAATCTGATGAACTGTTTTCAAAATCAATGAACTTTTTTCAAATTTTGATGAACATTTTTCAATTCTATGTGAACTATTTTTTAAAATTGATGAACTTTTTCAAAATCACTGAACTTTTCTTGAATTGGGCAACACTTTTTGCATGTTCGTGAACTTTTTCCGAAATACGTGAAGATTCTTTTTCTTTAAAGAAAATCATGTATGAGCAGCTACAATAGTTGTTAAAGATTGACCGATGGATTCTGTCACTTGGAAGTACGTAGCCTAGTGGTTAGCCGATAACTTGTATGCAGTGTAGATCACGGGTTCGATCCCATCGCGCGTCTGTAATTTTTTGCCCATTTTTCATTAGCATTTTGTGTGGTGTCCATTCGTGGGCCGGCCCACTTGGCGCCATAGCGGGCGCCACTTCTCCCAACCGGCGCTGATTAGGAGCTCCCCAACCGCGCCCACGATTTGGCAGGGCGCCCATCGGCAGAAACCAAACAGCCCATCTCGAGCGAGAGGCGAGGTGGGGAAAAACGACGGGAGGTGGCCTGTATCGGATACCGGCCTAATACAGGTGTAAACAGGAAAACCGGTGTAAAATTTACAGCCCATAAACGACATGACAAGCACCAACGCGAGGCCCATCTGTTTTTAATTTACAGGGGTATATTTTACAGGTGTATTGGGCCACAAAACGAGGAACCAAGCGGGGCCTAAATGTAGTTTGAGCATTTCGAGACTTGAACACAGATCAATGAATTGTCTTCTGGTATAATTCAAGTTTAAATTACATAGTTTGAACTAAGTTTTGGAACTACCAACCAATTGTCGAGTCTGAATCTGAAAAACGGAAATATTCCCTCTGTAAAGAAATATAAGAGCATTTAGATCTAAATGCTCTTATATTTCTTTAGTGTGTGTGTGGGGGGGGGGGGGGGCACAAATTATGAAAATTCAGTGTTCCAAGTATAAACTTTCAAAGTTGGACATGCCGGATTTTAGATTTTTGGAATTTAAATTTCCAAATTTCACAATTGTGATATAAATTTCAAGATTTCGAATTTCCAAATATAAATTTAGAGTTCAAGTATGCAGATAAAGGAATATTCTAATTTAAATTTACGTTCAAAATTTAAGCTTACCCCCAACTTGCTTGGGACAAAAGGTTTTGTTGTTGCTGTTGTTCAAAATTTGAAACTAGCTTCGAAACATGTGATAAAAGTACAGCAATGAAGGTTCTTTTGGCACAAAGATACGGATAGAAACTGTTTTTCTATGGAAAGGTTGTTTTAACAAACATATAAGACTGCAAAGAATACATGATAATTATTAGAAGATCCGCCAAACAAACCCTCCCTTGTGCAAATTCGGTTCATTTAATTCAAACTACTAACAACATGCAAAGAGAAATATGTGTGACATAGCCTGATCTTGTTGCCTATCTTTCGAGTGTCTACGTTGACGAATAGTTCAATTCTCAGTTGAAGAATTATACTGTGTAGTAGGCACGCTCAAGTGCCAATGCGCTGGCCCAGTTCCTAAATGAACAATACTCCATTTTGTTTTGCAGAAAAGGAGAACAGTGGTATGCACAAGTTAGGTGCAAGGTGCAGCGATCCAACTACTGAGAACATGGCGTGCTCTTACCACAATAATGCAGCAATGCACTGCGCATTCACATACAGTCTTGATAGAAATGGAAGAGACTTCAGCCAGCTACTTCACTTAATGAATTCTTAAGTTACCAAATAAACCTGGTCGATTATGATTTCTCGGCTGTTGACCAGCTTAATCACATAAGCGGACATGAGCAAATGAAAGCTCCAGAATATCAAGCAAATTACTAAGTGAATCCGCATCAACTCTCTTCCCCTCTGATCTCCGATGTGAAACTGAAAAATTCTTTTGCTGCCAAAGCTCTGAAAGAGAACATAGCATGGAAGGAAAACATCACTACATTGATTATAAGTTGGAAAACAAGTAATTTGTCACCTTATTCATTACTGAGAGTTGAAATCTGGAAACATAGTTATCCAAATATTTAATTTTACCTTCGAGCAATGGTGATGCATTCTCTATCTACAAAACCAACCAAGATTCCTCCATCCTGATGATTAACATGTTCTGAAACTACAGGAACCTGGTCCATTCCATGAGAATCCATAATCTTTTCAGCAGTAGTAAGTGGCATCTGAGGTGTCACAGACCATATTTTACATCTAACGGCTCCACAAACATGAGACATCAGACATTCATCTACCTGTTCCAGCATGAGCAGAAATGAGTAACTAAAATAAGAACCACATCAAGTTAGATAAACTTAACACCCTGTCACGAACTCATCTACGCTCTAGGGGATCAGAGAGGGGAATCGGGATGAGATCGAGACTTGGGAGAGGGGATTTCTTCCAAGGGAGGAGATACAGTTTTGGGGAGAGTTCAGAGATAACACTACACACAACACACACTTGCCCATTGGCTACAGCTGGCTATAAAGCCGCGGTCCACTTGTCTCTCCTGCCAACTGGCTGGTGGGGTCCACCGTCACGCGTCCACCGCATCGCTTCCTAGCGATGCAGGTGTGACATTCCCCTCTTCTTCAGAATGAGCTCCTTCTTCAGTTGCAGCTTGCTGGTCGGCCTCGTCGGCGGCTGGTGTGTCCCACGCCGGTGCGTGAGGGAAGCGGCGGCGCAGAGTGTCGTAATCCTCCCATGTCGTTGCCGTCCGGTCGTGGCGCCAGCGCACTTTGACTTGCACCAGAGCGTTGTTGCCACGTTTCACCATGCGCCGCTCCAGGATCTTCACTGGTTCTTCGTCTTGGCCGGTGAGGTCTGGCGGTCGTGGCAGCTCGGCGAAGACCGGGGTGTAGTTGGGAGTGAACGGCTTGAGCTGGGATACGTGAAAGACAGGGTGAATCCTGCTGTCTGCCGGCAACTCCAACTTGTACGCCACCTTGCCGATTCTGTCGAGCACCACGAAGGGCCCGAAGTACTTGTAAGCCAGCTTAGCACAAGGCCGGTTCGCCACGGATGATTGTGCATAGGGCTGGAGCTTGAGGAGAACATGATCACCCACCTCGAAGGAGCGCTTCGTGCGGTGCTGATCAGCCTGTTTCTTGAACCTGTGCTGGGCACGAAGAATGTGCTCGCGAAGCCGTGCCGTATGCACGCACCAGTCCCAGGGCTCGCCGTCGATCATGGGCACCGTCTTGTCATCCCAGAATGCCATGGCGCCGATGTTGGGCTCCACACCGTACAGAGCCTTGAAGGGGGAACATTTGATGGAGGAATGAAAAGACGAGTTGTACCAGAATTCCGCGGTCGGCAACCAGCGGCGCCATTGCCGGGGCGCGTCGTGCACCGCGCATCGCAGGTACATTTCCATGCACTGATTGACTCGCTCACTCTGGCCGTCTGTCTGGGGGTGGTATGCCATAGAGAAGAGCAGCTTGGTGCCTGGCTGGCAAAGAGCTCGCGCCAGAGAGCACTGGTGAAGACACGGTCACGGTCGGAGACAATGGAGCTCGGAATGCCGTGCAACTTGACGATATGATCCCAGAAAACCTTGGCCACTTGGGGAGCTTTGAATGGGTGACGAAGCGGAATGAAGTGTGCTGACTTGGTGAGCCGATCCACTACCACCATGATGGAATCGAAGCCCTCCGACGCTGGTAATCCTTCCACGAAGTCCATGGTCAGGTCGCGCCAGGGAGTGGTTGGCACGGGCAATGGCGTGAGCGTGCCCGCCGGCTTGGAATGCTCGTGCTTGGCGTGCTGACACACTGGGCATTGTCGCACGTAGTCGGTGACATCGGCCTTCAATCCATCCCACACAAAAAGCTTCTTGATGCGCTGGTAGGTGGCCGTGGCGCCAGAGTGGCCACCTATCGCGCTGTCGTGCAGCGCGCTGATGATCTTGGTGCGCAAGGCCGTGTTCTTGCCGATCCACAGGCGCTCCTTCTTGCGGATGAGGCCCTTGTAGAGCTCGTAACCCTCGTCGTCCGGGCTGTGGATCGCGAGCTGAGCCAGACGATCCTGTGCGTCGGCGTCCATGGCGTATGAGTTGGCCACCTCCTGAACCCATGCGGGCTGGCACAGGGAGAGCGCGTCCAGGTTCAGCGACGCGCCCACGCGGGAAAGAGCATCCGCGGCTCCGTTTTCACTGCCACGACGGTAGCGGAACTGGAATTGGAGTCCGACCAGCTTGGCCATGGCCTTGCGTTGCAGGTCCGTGGCGAGCTGCTGATCCTGCAGGTTGCAGAGACTCTTGTGATCGGTGATGATGGTGAAGGGGCCCCTTTGCAAGTATGCTCGCCACTTCTCGATTGCCATCATGACGGCAATGAACTCCTTCTCATACACTGAGAGCCGCTGGTTGCGCACCCCCAGGGCCTTGCTGAGGAACGCCACCGGGTGCCCTTCCTGTGCCAGCACCGCGCCAACGCCGGTGTCGCAGGCATCCGTCTCGATCGCAAACGGGCGCTCGAAATCTGGGAGCGCGAGCACTGGCGCGGTCACCATTGCTCGCTTGAGGAGATCGAAGGCCACCTGCGCCTTCTCTGTCCACTCGAAGCCCTTCTTGGTCAGCAAGCTTGTGAGCGGCTTGGCGATGATGCCATAGTGCGCGATGAACTTGCGGTAGTAGCCGGTGAGGCCGAGGAAGCCGCGAAGTTCAGTCGCGTTTGTTGGAGTAGGCCACGCGACCATAGCCTGCGTCTTCTCGGGGTCCGTGGCGACGCCCTCCTTGGAGATGATGTGGCCCAGGTAGGAGATACTGGCCTAGGCGAACGAACACTTGGACTCCTTGGCGTACAACTGGTGCTCCCGGAGCAGGGCGAGGACGAGGCGAAGGTGTTCCAGGTGCTCCTCCAAGGTTTCCTGAAGATGAAAATGTCATCAAGGAATATTATGACAAACTTACGGACGTACTTGGCGAAGATCGCGTTCATGAGGCACTGGAATGTTGCCGGAGCATTCGTCAGGCCGAATGGCATGACTTTAAAGTGGAAATGGCCATGGTGGGTCTTGAACGCGGTCTTCTCCTCATCGTCCGCGCGCATGCGTATCTGATGGTAGCCAGCGCGAAGATCCAGTTTGGAGAAGAATGCCGCGCCCGCTAATTCGTTGAGCAGTTCATCGACAATGGGCAAGGGGAAACTTGTTTTTGACAGTGGCCTCGTTGAGCCGACGATAGTCGACACAAAAATGCCAGGTGCCGTCCTTTTTCTTGACGAGCAGCACGGGCGCGGTGAAGGGGCTCATGCTGTGCTCAATCACGCCGGACTGCAGCATCTCCTGCACCTGGCGCTCGATTTCGTCTTTCTGTAGTGGCGAGTAGCGGTAAGGGCGCGAGTTCGCCGGGCGCACGTCGTCGACGAGGGTGATTGCATGGTCGTAGCGGCGATGGGGAGGCAAGCCCTTCGGGTCAGCGAACACGTCCGCGAAGTCCGTCAGTACACTCTGGACACTGGGTGGCATCTTGGTAATCTGCGGCTCCAGTGCACGGGGCAGATCAAGGACTGCCATGTACCAAATGTCATTCCCAGCTTGCCATTTGCGCACCTGATCGGGCTCGATTTCTTCCAGCTTGTCGTTCTGCTTTGGACGAACACCTTGCAGAGTGATCATGGCGCCTTGGTGCTCGAACGTCAGTGTCTTCTCCAGCCAGTGACAAGTCATCGGGCTGAACTGCTCCAGCCAGTCCATGCCGAGCACGCCGTCATAAGCACCCAAATCCAGTTGCCTCATGTCTGTGGCGAACGTGTGTCCTTGAATCCACCAGTTCAGTCCCTTTACCATGTTGTTGCACGTCATGCGCTCGCCGTTGGCCACCCGGACCTCCACCGCGGGCACGGGCACAGAAACCGCGTGCACACGCTCGGCGAACTCCTTGGAGACGAAACTGTGTGTGCTCCCGGAGTCGACTAACAGCAGCATCACCTGATTGCCGACGAGCGCGCGCAGACGGATGGTGCGCGGCGACTCCGTACCGGCAACCGCGTGTGTGGAGAGCACGCAACATTCCGGTGCAGGCTCTTGCTCTGCTGGGGCGTCGAGCAGGTCCAGGGCATGCACCGCGTCATCGCTGAGAACCTCTCCATAGTCGCCGACGTGGATTGTGAGCAACTGAGTTGCAGGCTTACACCGAAGGTCGCGGGAGTAACGATCTCCACACTTGAAGCAGAGGTCGTTGGCACGCCGGTGCTCGCGCAGTTGACGCTCTCGCGCCAGATCGTCGTTGGGCACGCCCACGGCGCCAGGCCGCGGCGCCGTCGGGGCCCGCGGAGGAAGCTGGAGGGGTGGTGGTGGTGGTGGTGGCCGGCCCACCGGAATAATGCGCGGTCGAGCATGTTGTGTGCCCACTTCCTCTTCGACGATCCGGGCCAACACCGCCGCGCGTGTGAGACTGGACGGCTCCTGGAGGCGGACTGCCGCCCGCAGATCGTCGCGCAAACCCAGCAGGAACTGCGTGACGAACAGCTTGGGATTGAGCGACGCGTCAAGGGCGAGCAGGTGGTACATGTGTGTCTCGAACGCCGTTCTGTACTCGGCGACGGTGCCGGTCTGACGAAGCTGGAGCAGCTGGTGCATCTCTGTCTCGAACTCGTCTGGCACGAATTCGCTGATGATGGCCGCGGTGAACTCCTCCCAGTTCGGCGCACGGTGTGTCTGCCTGTATGCCTGGTACCAGCGTGCCGCATGGCCATCGATGTAGAGAGAGGCCGTGGTCACCCAACTGTGCGGCGGAACTCGGTACAGCTCGAAGTAGGTGATGCATCGGTCGATCCAGAGGCTGGGCGAGTCACCGTCGAAGTGAGGGAAATCATGCTTGGGCGGCTTGACCATGTACTCGTCGCGCGGTCCGTGGTGCGCGTCGCGGCCCGCCATGAACGCCGCCGGCTGCCCTGCGCCCGTGAACTGGGGAGGATGCCGCAACGGCAGCAGGGGCGGCCCGTTGTTGGCGAGGCGCACAGCAGGGCCCTGAGGAAGAGGCCCGCGCGCATGCTCCATCGCCGTGACCGCGGAGGCCTGCGTGTCGCCGTCGTGGTGGTCGGCGTCCCTCGGTCGGTGAGGCGCAGTGGCCGCAGGTGAAGAAGGTGATTCGCGCTGCTGCCGCACCTCGTCGACGTCGGCCTGGGTGAGATCCAGCTGCTTGCGGATATGCGCCAGATCCGCTGAGACTTGCGTGTTGAACGCGATCTGGGCCTCGTGCTGCTTGTCGCCCGCAAGCGTGGTCTAGTCGAAACGCTGCAGCAGCGCCTGCAGCATCGTCTTCAACTCTCCCGTGGATTCAGCCATGGCGGTGATGATGTGGCGGGTTTGAGCCGAAGGTTTGCTGGGCGGCGCCGTCGCACACGCTCTGAATCAAGCCAACCCCGCTGGGGATTTCGCGCAGATCTCGCCGGAGCGAAATCGCACCCGCAGCGGTGGATTTTACAGCTCGATCGAGAGGGAAGAGTGGCGGCGGAGCAAAAATCTGGGCCGAAACCTGAGCTCTGAATACCAACTGTCACGAACTCATCTACGCTCTAGGGGATCAGAGAGGGGAATCGGGATGAGATCGAGACTTGGGAGAGGGGATTTCTTCCAAGGGAGGAGATACAGTTTGGGGAGAGTTTCAGAGATCACACTATACACAACGCCCCCTTGCCCATTCGCTACAGCTGGCTATAAAGCCGCGGTCCACTTGTCTCTCCTGCCAACTGGCTGGTGGGGTCCACCGTCACGCGTCCACCGCATCGCTTCCTGGCGATGCAGGTGTGACACACCCTTTGGATTACCATTTGACCTCTTAAGGAAATAAGAAACCCATCTTTTTCTCTGTTAATAAAAAAGAGTTTGAAGTATGTATGAACCACAAGAACTTCAGTGTTTAGAAATATGACAAATATATTTGAACCTATTGGACTTGGGAGAGGTGTAACTAAAGGACTCTTGTATTAATTCCAACAGACTGGATCCTATTTTCACCGAGGGAGGACAGGTGGGGAACCAAAAACTACTCCCTCTGTTTCTTTTTGCATGGTGTGTTTTTATTGGTTAAGGCAAGACTTTTACCAAGAATTACTCGGTTAATAAGTGGTTTAGTAATACGAAATCACAATCATAAATATTTCTAAATAGGAAACTAATTATATCAACTTTATGTCACATAAATTACATACTAATATAGTAATTGTTGGTAAAAGCCTTTGTCTTAAACCAATCAAAATACGCCCTACAAAAGAAAAAGAGGGGTCGCCCAACCCAAGTAATCAAGCAATAGGCAATCTCATCCAACCAAGATAAAATAATTAGGGCGCCAGATTAGAACCTAGGTTATTCTTTAGCGCAAGACTTTTGTGTATATAGGGCAAGGATCTAAAGGTCCTATGGTTCAAACAGGTTGTGAGAGAGAATTCAAATCCTTGCACTCTTTTGGAGTTGTGATAAGGAATTTGCAGATGGCTTCGTCATCATTTTTCTATTGTCATGATTATTCCATCACAGATTGAGAGACGGAAAGTGGTCAAGGACTCGGAGCTCCAGGGACTAATTAATTTGTGCAGAATATATTTGACATGTTCGGATGTTCCAATCCATCACAAAAATAGGATTCTTCATATGTGATGGTCTGTTGGCTGTTATGTGATAGTTTGTGAGTTGTTTCTTTGATGTATCTGAACTGTGATGTGGTTTACAGGGTTAGACTGAGTATGTCTCCTTTTGGTTTTGCATCCAAAATAGCCATATGGATGCAAATACTTCGGACACTAGGTATCTGTCATGAAACTTGGAAATCAAAAAGGACAGAAAAGAAGTGTGCACAAATAAGTATGTCTTCCCATAAACTAAAACATCAAGGTTATGCAAATAGAGAAAATGAACCAGTGGAAAATGGTGGTAATTCTCACCTCAAGTTGCATCCTGGTACTTTTTACAGTTTTGCAGAAATCCTGGAAATCTTTGACTGTTAGCAAGCCTAATAAAGACTTATTGCTGTCAGTTATCATAACAAATGGTTGCTTCTCCACAAGCATAAGATTTAGTGCCTCAACTACTGGAGTTTTCAATGAGACAGAAATATATCTAGTTTTCATAGTCTCTGCAACAGTAAGATTTTCCAGCACGTTATCATCTTTGACATCATAGACACAAAGCGAGCTTTCTAGTTTACATAATTCTGCAGTAGCATCAACACTATCCACAGAAGTGAGTTGTTGGGTTTGAGTGGGCACATTTTTCGCCTCTTCAATGGTGCTTGTTTTCTCCTCCAATGAATCCAGCTTACCCTTACTGCTGGTAGAGAACCTTTGAGAAGAAGCGATCCAAGAAGATAGTCCAACAGCACCAAGCAAAGGCAGAACTATACGATAATCCTGCGTTAGTTCAAACAGTAGGAGGACAGATGTCAGAGGCACCTTGCATACACCGGCAAGTGTAGCTGCCATACCAACCTGCAAAGATAGAAACAAAGGAAAACAAACATGAGCAATGATAATACTGCTTGCATAATATCTTCATCAGTGTAACAGCACACAAAAGGAAAAAAGTTAGAACTTGAAAATCGCTGAGCAGTGACTACAAAACAAGCACAAGAGATGGAAATGCCACCACATGGTTGCAATATCATTAATACTACAAAAGCATACAAAGAGACATTGAACTTCTCCCTCCGTTGCAAAAATGGGAGGCAGGATTTGACTTGGCATGATCTGCAAAACTGAACAGTGGCCATTTGTTTCTTTGGAAGTATTTGTTGATCACTACATAAATAATGATCATACACAGATGTTATAAAATATGAATCTAACAGTATCACTTTTCTGTAATTAAATTTAAATATGTATATTGCTGGACTAATTGTTGGTCAAAATTTACAAAGTTTAATTTTTGAGATGTACTGGTGCTTTCTAAAAATTAACGGAAGGAGTAGTTGAGAAGAAGAAAGGTAATATGCTGATGGGCATTACCAGACCATATGCTTGAGGTGACGCTACGTCTAGGAAGGGGACATGAAACAGTGCTTCAGAGCCAGTAAATGTAAACCTCATGAACTTGCCATATGCCATGCCTGTAGCTGCACCAATAAAAAGGGATGGTGCATAATAACCTCCAACCAATCCAAAAGCCCTGCACAAAGACGTCGCCAATATTTTTACTCCAATGAGCTGAACCAACACTGCTGCTGAGAGACCACTTGTAAATGGCCGTGATTCCAGTAAAATATCAACATTCTCAAAGCCCCAATACAGAACTTCAGGGTATACAAGAGCGAGAAGACCAACAATAAGGCCACCTAAGGCAGGGGATACAGCCATCGGCAATCCTGTTGTCTTTTGTAAGCGTTCAACCATGTCCATAGTTAGTGCTGTACACCTAGATAGGGTGATTGACACCACTCCACAAAACCCGCCCAGCAAGAGATATAGAGGAAGTTCTGACATTTATGAAGTCATGTAAATATCCTCATACTTTCAATCTCTGGAGCACGAAAAACAAAATGTAAAATGAGAGTACCATTAAAAGTTACTGAGAGCAACCTACCATCTGGAAGATTGTATAGGCATTCTATGTGACTATATGAGGCCAAACAAATTGCAGAACATCAGGTTGGTTTAGGAGTATCGGGTAGTTCAAGAGCAAAAATGCGCAAGATTTGTTGGTGTCCTGTTTTAGTAATTTTCAATTGCAGAACAGCAGGTTGCTTTAGGAGCATCAGGTAGTTCAAGAGCAAAAATGTGCAAGATTTGTTGGTGTCCTGTTTTAGTAATTTTCAGCTGGTACAGTACATGATTTAGCAAATGGCTGCACCAGTTGCTGACTGATGGATGGTGTCTGCCATTGTCCTTGCCCTTCTGGCTTTTAGTTTTGCTTTTGATGACTATTTGGATACTCATAAACTTTGCAATAATCTATTGAGGGATGTGTGCATCGATTGATGCTGAGGCTGGGGACTACTACCCTCTTTTTGAAAGAAAAAGAAACAGAACATGACTTATTTCATCTCAACATATGAAGTTACTTGGGAAATGTTATTGGCGGGAACAAGTTAAAACAGCAGAGACTTCATCATAAGAAACTGTGAAGCATAAGAACCAATATTGCAAGATGCAAGGAAGTACTTCATATTCATAAACAGAACTAAAAATCTCAAATATAACAAACATTAAGTACCTGTTGGGGAGCGAAAATCATATTCTGGAACAGTGAAAGCAGGATCAGAACCAAGACCAATCTCTGAAACAACAGACGCTATCACTGCACTGAGGATCACCATAGGTGTTGAGTTGGAAAGGGATGAAGAATCGCCAGATGAAGGCCACAAAACAGACTCCACCGCAAAAAAACACCCAGCAACAGCAGCATTAAAACCTAAAATACAAGGAAATCACCTGAAATATAAGTAAAATGGAATCAGAAAGCAGAAGACACGGAATATTTTGACTTTACCATTGGACATGTTGACCATATCAGAGTACTCATAACAGGTGAATCCTTTTCGAAAAACAATAACAGGTGAATCACATACTTGCGGCTAGGTAAAGTTACATGGCGCAGGAACATTCCCTAAAATTCCACCAACGCATGCAACTAAATTATAGTTATATTACATAAATGTATACAGTATGTATGATTAACTAATTATAGTAGGCCAACATCAAAATGTGAATATATGTGGACAAAACTATCTATAGGGAACTGATTTTCTTTTATGACAGGATACCCTGTTAGTTTAAATTGATTTGATATAAGCATGAAGAAATCAAGCAAATTATGACATGCTTACCCAATGGTTAATCCATCATACTGATGGAACATACCTTGTAACAAAATATATAAACAATTGGGGATGTAGAACTTACCAGATGCAATGCCAGCTGCTGACCCAGCTGCCACAAGAGACAGCTTTTTTCCGCCTTCCCACCCAAACACATTTCCAAATCCTTTCGCTATAGCAGAACCTATTTCCACGCTGGGTCCCTCAGGCCCCAGAGAGTTGCCAGTTCCGAGAGTGAAAGATGCCGCCACAGCTTTCAAGAATGGCCTAAACACACCTTTTATATTAGAAACAGAGCCATCTGAGTTTGTTTTGATAGAACTTCTTAGCGTATTCAGCCCTCCAACTATGATGCCTCCACTGACGGGAACAAATATCACTCTCTGCCAAATTTCAGCAGTGGGTTCTTCCCTCAGCCACGAAGCGCCTCGCAGTGGTATGCCATCCCAAAGCAGGTCCCGTATTTCATGAACCTATGGTAAAAAAAAAAATACATCCAAAGAAGCAATAACATGTACTTAAACTAACAACGTGAATATTTAAAAATGATTCCCATCAGTAGCAAAATGCAACAAGGTGCCTAAACTTTCAAATTGTATCATTCTGACTTAAGACCTGAAGTTTCAAGTTCACCCAACATTTGGTGGACACCTACAGAATTCGGAATTGGAACCTAGCCAAAGATGGGGTGCCGCATCCTGTACTGTAACGTAACACGTGTCGCAATATACTGAACGTTTTCAGCCTAAGGCCATGTTGTTCAGGTATTCAGGGGGATTAGAGGGGAAGGCACGAGAGAAATCGGAGAAATAATGATTTGGAGTTATGTTGCTTGTTTTATTCATGGGCACAGCTCCCTCTTATATATAGGAGGCAGCCTAAACAGATACTCTGACCTCCAGAAGCCGAACTCTTTTGTGATTGTATCATCTAGATACATCATACATGGTGATGAATCAATAAAAACTTCCATTTCCAAAAGACAAAAACAAAAACAAAAACAAAAAAGATACTCTTATCCAACTTCATAACAGTTTGAAACCTCACTTGAACCTTATAGGTTTAAGGTATCTTTCAACATAGCAAGCCATCAAATTAATGTGACGAATCCATGGTCTGACACCTAGCTGTGCCTGTTAGGAAAATAAACCACGTCGTGTCCGGTCATGGCATGTGTGTGCGTCGCGCATTATGACGTGTGTTTTCGAGTCTGCAACACCTATGTGCATCTGTGTCCCGGTGGCACGTGAGTACATGCTCGCGTTCGTGTCCACCGTGTCGGTCTAGGTCAGGCAATGGTGTGCGCCATGGCCTGGCAAGTTTGTTAGCTGCATGTGTGCCTGTGCTAGCCGAGTCCTGTGTTAGTGCATGGGTTAGTTAGTGGCTGGCTGTTATGGTCGGGTCAGTGCGTTTGTTGGCTACTGGAGTGAGATTGAGAGGTAGAGAGGTAGAAGAAGATGAGGAGCTACTCCGGTCAGCTCCAACAGTGCCAGTGTCATGTCCAGCTAGGACATGGTTGCTTCCAAACTGGTAGGCAGCTAGGCTCACCACCCTTGGCATCGTGTCTCAGCTGGACACAGCTGCACAATTGCAGTCTGCTCCTTGTCGATCCGAATAAGACATGAGGCTATGCTGAGTTTGAGTTGAAAGAAACTGCTAGCCCCCCTAAGCTATATGTTGGAGATATGAGCAATGCTTCGAAGGTATTGTTCATTCGTATATTCAGCATCAATATCCATCCGACTTATGAATGAAAATCAAATCAAGCTAGAACTTTGGCAGGTAGGAAGGTGCCATCGGTTTTTTAAGGTGGTGAAGGCGGTCCTCGTTTTTAATTTTCAGTATGACGAGCTAAATCACGGATACATGAAGTTCAATTACTTGATAGAATAAAATGCAGGTGTCTGAGCTATAATGAGTGCTTCTGATTACCTTCCACGAAATAGCTTCTGATGTGAGCATGGTTAGGTTGGATCATCAAGCTTTTACAACTGGCTACACCTCATACAGGAATGACAACGGTGATCTTCTTATATGTGCCAACTGGCTGCTGTCATGGCCCTTACTGCAGGAGCAGATGGAGTTGGACTACCACGGGATTTATGTTCCATTTGGGATGACAGTTGGTTTGATATGTAATGTTGGATTTCGCACAAGCTTTATGTAGCTTATGATTTCCCTCAGAGCCATTGAGCGTGAATGTTGTAATGAAGTACAGTACTCCCTCCGTTTGTTTTTATAAGACGTTTCACACAGCTTGCTGTGTACTGTTTTGAACAGTGTCTGAATGCCTAAAACGTCTTATAAAAATGAACAGAGGTAGTAATAAATTTGAATGCGTACATCTTCCGATGCAAACACCGAAGGGAAGTTCACTACCATTATCTACTACTCCCTCACTACTGCCAAAAACGCTCTTATATTATGAGACGAGGGAGTAGAAAACTACCACAAAAGCATTAGTTGCATGATTCGTGCAGCAGTTGAGTGACTGTTGAACCAATTTGAAATTCTGAAAGAATCAAACCATAGTGTGGTTCGCAAGCACCTACGGAAAGATTGAAGAGGACAACGGAGACGCCTGTGAGGAAGCCCACGAGGCAGGCTGCGAGCGTGACGAGGTCGAGGCCGGGCGCCATCTCCTCCACGGACGCCTTAACCTGCTCCCCCCGCCGAACCTCGGCCTCCTCGTCCGCCGCTCCGCATCGAACCCGAAGGCGCACGCCCCCGCGGCGGGTACCGGGCAGCAGGGGGCGGGCCGCGACGCGGAAGAGAGGAGGCGGAGATGCAGACGAGGCGAGTAGGAGACGCGGGGAGCACGGGGTCGCGGCTGGCGCCATGGATTCCGATTGCGGGACCGGTAGAGCCAGCTATCTCATCTCTGCTAGTGCTATGCTGTTCTAGTAGGGGCTCGAAGCTGCACTGTTCTCATCTTTGGAGGCTCAAGGCAAAAAAACGCCTCTGGGGAATTCCGGCCTTTCCAGACGAGGAGGGCTGTTTTCTCATTATTAGTTTCCTCGGTATAGTCTGGTGGACAACAATCCGCAACGTTTATCCTCTCGCCTGTGCTCTTTCCCTCGATTTCTGCCCAACTATTCTGAGATAAACGGAAATAATATCTGGCAAACGGCAGCCAGGGAGCTCATCCCAGCGAACGCCTTCCCCGTCTTTGTACGGATCTTGACACAAGCCGATGTCACGTAGATTTCGTTCGCTGTTACACGTTTTCTTGGACGAGGGTGTATCTGAGTGCACGGCAGTTGCATGATGGCCAATCCATCGTCCGATGATCTGCTTGGACGCACTGATGTGCTCTATCGGGCAGAGATCGTCTGCTGTGTATCGTGTGTATAGCAGCGCTCAGGGTGCTTACCACTCGACCGTAGTGGGTTTTTGTGAACACTTGCTACGAAGCTGCCATATGTATGTCAAACCTAAATTTTTTTAAGTGGATTTTCCTTTTGAAAACATAATCCAAAAATCCTTATTTTTTTATTTTGAAAGAAAAAATCCTGATGTTTTTACTGGGTTTTTTTTCTAAACTTGTCATGTGCATTTTTAGTTATAGGTAGCATGGCAATTTATTTTTAATTTTAATCCATGACATTTTTGTGTGTTCCAAAACATGGCAATTTCTATGTCCTTTTGTAATGCCGCATGGCAAACTTTGGGAATTGTATTTCTTATTCATACCATTTTTTGAAAAAAAAATATTGATGTCTTACATGGCAGTTTTATTACTAAGAGAATCACAGTTTTATTACAGCATGGTAGTTTTACTGTTAATAGCATGACAATATTATTATTGAGAGCATGGCATTTTATTGTTAAGAGGATGGTGATTTGGTTATTGAGAGTGTGGCAGTTTTATTATTGTTCGCATGATATTTTTACTAGTAAAAGTGCCCGTGCGTTGCAACGGGCTAACAACAAAAACTCACAAAAATTATAATGACCAACATAAAACAATTCAAGTTCATCAAATTGTGCCAACCTGATGTAAATCCTACAGATCAAATCAATAATTAAGAATAACTCATGTAAGAAAGAGGAGCCTGAGCTTTTAAAAAAAACGTGCACACCATCCTGGTTGAATGTGCTTGAATGGACGCTCCTTCTGGCGCTGCTAGTGGCCACCACTATGACTCCTTGTCCTCGCGGGCACGCGTGGGGAAGGAGCAGATCCTCCAGCGCAAGAAACAGCAAAACACACCAAGAATTATGAACCACTTTTAGCTATTTACAACAAATAGCCCAAGATTACACCACATGGTCATTAATAGCAAGATTGGATAAAAATAGCTTCTTGTATATTTATACACTCACACACCAGGTCCAGTTCTTCTCATTGCCTCGCTGTATATTGTAGTCTTCACAGAATATTAATTACATGATGATGAGATTAACCGAAAAGACTACACTGAATTTTGGCATTTTGCCTATGCAGTAACTCAAAAGACAAACAACTCTTACAGAATAAGAATCGTATGTGTTTTCTTCCACAAAGATCATGAACAGTGGGTTTAGTTTTCTATTTTATTTCATTGTTGACCCAGTCTTTCATGGCTGCTTCATTAGGAACTTGAACATGAAAGAGGACGATAGGAAAGCCTCTTTTTATTACAGGTATATATATTCAGTAGCTCAGGCCTTTGTAGCAAATTTGTATAGGTCTGCTTGTTGTGCCTACCGAAGTATGCACATGTTTTTGACCTGCAAGTGCAGCTAGGGATGCCTGTAATTCAGACAATTAAAACACAAAGTTGATGATTTCTGTGTGTATGACACTTGTGTTCTGTACATGTCCCCATGCTTGCAAGTTGCATTTGCAGTGTATGGAACTAACCTTATATGGCTTATTTGAGGGGACAACAACAGCAGCCAAGGTGGCGGCAGGAAGTCCTCGACGTGTGACCTGGACAACGTCTTGGTCAGTTACTTGGAGATTATGCTTCCATTGCTCACGCTCGCCGGGACACACTGCCGTCACCGTTGTCGGAGTCTTTGTCGCTGGGGGCGGGACTGGTCCCTTCCTACTTCCTAGTTCCTACTTGATTCTGCCATGACCTGATTGCCCTTGCAATGCAACGGGGGCCTAAATATTTTACGTGTTAGAAATAATACAATAATAGAACCCCACATAGTTCTTTTATAGAGAACTTCGCAAACCTCGACTAATCTATATCATGCAGGGAAAGTATCAATCATATATATCTTCAGAATCCCCATACACATCAAGCAGCATTATCTCCCTTTTATTACTTTTATAAATCATTCTTATTTCCTCCAACCAAACTCACCATGTCTATATCCTTTGAGCTAAGGGAATATTTGTACTATGCAGAGGAGAAGATTAACACTCCATATTGAGAGAACAAATCAAGTTTAGTATAGGTGCCATGCCAGTGGCATGTTTGAGATCATGTCGTCGCTGCTGAACCTTGTACTATGTCATCTAGCAGAACACGTTATCATTTGCGTCGTATATATTTCCCTTGATGCATGGGTGGAGCTGAACATGCCCTGAACTCTGATCTCCTTTCCTGCTTTGACTTTAATAAACTTGAGTACATAGTATGCACAGTACTACTACTGTACAACATATAATTAATATTTTACTGTGTGAAAAGAAATTAAGTCAAGACCCTGAAGAATACTACAAAAATATCTAAATGTCCACAACGATGTTCTTAAATTCTGGAGAAAGCTCGTAACCCAGATGTAGATTTCAAGCTGGAAGTTTTATGCACAATCCTTTGTATGTTTGGCAAGAAAAATAATATCAATGAGCTTCTAGCTTCTGCATCAATGAATATATACCAGAATCTAGCCTTTTGTACCCAACCAAACCTAGAAAACAAAGTCTAGAGAGAGGGGGGGGGGGGATAGAGTCTGTCCACTTGCTCTGTAACATTAGGAGCCATGACACGCCAGTTTTCTGCTCAACTATTCGAAGTATAAACCACTTTTACTACTGAGTGCCAACTCGAGAAACAAAATCCCATTGTCATCTTACTACGTAGCAGTAAGCGTTAATTAAGAAGCAATATCTCATATTGTGTAGCTAGAAGAAATTAACATATTAGTCATTAAAGTTGACTCACGGCATTCTTCCTGGGGGCATCCAGCCCTAGTTGATAGCAAGAATTCTTCATGTACTCTTTGGTCGCCTTTCCGCACGTCACCTACGGCATAGTCATAACCTGCACGAGCGAGTGCCAAGAACCCAAATTAAATTAATCGCCAAATAACAACTTGGAACTTGTGAAGAAGCACAAAATGCTAGAGTCCAGAAATAAAGGCAGATTAATTCTACTAAAGTTTTAAGATATTGATCTTTATGGTTTGATAACATGTGAATAGGAATTTTGGAAAAAAGTGGTGGCAAGTCATACAACAGACAAATAAATTTGTCCAAGAACTGATCCTCCATGTCCGGAGAGAACAATCACAGCTACATGGAAGATTTCTACAAGTTTAATTGAAATTTTATGAGCATATTAACATCCTCCGAAGTCTGAATCTCTCCACCTTCCACTCCATGGGCATTGTCTTCCATGTGATAAATGTAACTACTTCGCATGAAAGGTATAATATAAACTCCCAACAGAAGGTCAGAATTAACATGTTCAAATCCCGCACTTGTATTGATGGACAAACGGTTCATGACTTGCACACAGACAACTCTTGTGTGGTCAAGAAAGGGACCCATTCATTGTTGCTTCTTTGTTTCTCTGATCAGCTTTTTCTAGGACTGAACTGAAGAAGAGGTTATTTAGATTCAGAACCTAAAACCTTGCTTGTTGTAGAGTCCCTCTCTGAATTCCACATTTTTTGCAAGAGCAGTCATTGTACATCAAAATTTACCATGTGATTCATCAGGAAAAAAAGGAATGGAAAAATGCCATGCTACAAACATAATATAACTGAATACGCATTGTCATATACAGTACGGATTATAAGACGCATAGCTTTAATATCATCATTTTCCCACAAAAAAAATCTCTAATATCAACATTTTGCAGAGGGAAAGGCTTTAGATTTTTAGTGCATTAACATCAAAAGATAGCGCTAACAATAGAAAAGAAGTGGCTTATATTTAGAGAAGTGGTACAGGAATGAAAGGTAAGCAATATACATAAATAGCAAGATATTCTATGATACACACACACATCAGGTTTCTGATGGTCCACACAACATCAGAAATAACAATATATATCTAGAAAAGAACTATGTGGGGTTCTGTTATTCTGATCAATTGAGAAAGCCACAGCCTCCTTCCCATGAGAGCATGATCCGTGAATTGCAGCAGCTAGCCACTACAACATGAGAGGAGCATAGTTGCACGGCAACCGTCGGTGACCCAAGTGTAACGGAACTAACTGCTTGTGTGATCTTAATACGAATTAAATTGATGTACCCAATACGTTTGTCAAGACAAATCCAAAAACAAAACTGCTTGTGCGACCATACGAATTAAATTGCTGAATCTCGGTTAGTGGAAAAGATATTAATAACCTACAGGGTAAGATTCCAATCCTAATGTTTGCTAGCATGCATAACAATGTGACTCCCAGCATGCACCAACAATACGAAAAAATTAGAGTTGGAAGGCACCTGAATTCCTAATACAGAGAACATGATGAGCAAAAACTAATTCAAGTTCAACAGAACCAAATCCTACAGCTCACCCATCTTATGAGGTAAGGGTTCCTGCTTCCAAGATATATTTTTCTCTGCAAATTCAGATGAACATTATAAGGATAATTAATACATGGCATGGCCATAAATTATATCCGAAACAAAATTTGTTGAAGCAAGAACTTGAGCAACAATTTCCAACGGCGTGGGTTACCTCTGATCTCTGTGGGGGTGAGAAGGTCCTAAGTGAAGGACGAAGCAGCCATAGTGGATCCATGACCAGAGATGGCATCCTGTAGATGCCAAACCATAGAATATAGGGCATGTTTGCTAAAAGACCGCAACACCTCCGATAGCTCAATTAGGTCGGCTGAAGGTAAACAACAATTAAAACTAAAAATGCGCATCAAAGATAAATCGAAAAAATGCGCAGCAAAAACAAAAAGCATGCACACACACACACACACACACACATATATATATATATATATATATATATATATATCATTATGAGTGCCCAGATCTTGTTGGAGGTGCTGTGTCTAGGCAAAAAAAAAGGTCAACACCTAACTGTAACTTCTTTATATGATTAAAAAAAATCTGCAGATATACATTTGTTAAGCAATAGGAGCCGGCGTACCCATGTGTCTTGAGACTAAACATGATGTAAATTAATTAGCAAACCATTATTCTAATAACCCGATTCACTCCCACCATCATAACATGTTTTGAATCATATGAAAGGAGATTTAGTCTCATGATGTATTCATGTGGAGTTTACCTCAAGGATCTGTGACTGAAACTGGTTCAGACAAACACACAAACACCTTGTGTGCAAAAAATAACTGAGAACATCCACAAGCACATGAGCGTCCAAATTTGAGGTGAAAGTGGTGCAGAGGGGACGGCCAGGTCGCCAGCAAGTGCAACGACGACCAGCTCGCGGTGGCTTTGGTCGAGCGGCGAACGCAAGCCCTCCCGAGCGGCACACAGCGAGGAGCTCGGGCACGCGGGAGAGAGGAGGAGCTCGGGCACGCGGGGAAGATGAGGAGCTAAGGTGGAACGGTGGTGCAGGGTGCTGTGATTGCCGGCGTCGGCGGCGGCCGGCGCGTCACCGGATCGAGCGCCGCACGGGCCGCGTGCCTCCTGGCGGCTGGGATCAGGAGGCGTGGGAGAGAGGAGAGCTCGTGCAGTCGTGCTCGTGTCTGTTTTTTTTTATTTACAACCCCGGACGAAACGTTTTTTTCACTTAAAAACAGGGACTGCGGGTTGATTTCTTAGAAAGAGAGGGACTTTTATAAAAAATTGCTGACGTACGACCAGAAGCAATAAACGCTTTATTAGTAGGTAAAGATTATCAAGAGGATGGCAGTTTAATTATTAAGAGGCTGGCAATTTCAGTTTTCATTGGCATGCCAAAAAAAATTCCATTGACACGAATTTTTTCTAATAAATTGTTGCACGATGGACCAAATAAAGCAAATTTTTACCCATGTGCATTTTTTTTGTTTATGGCAAAAATAAAATGTTCTCCAAAAACATGGCATTTTTTGCACAGTGAAACATATTCACAGAAAATTTTGATAAAAAATGAAAATAAGATCACATGACACTTCTTTAATCATACCATTGTGAATTTATAAATTAAAGAAATGATAGTTTTATAAAGTAGCATGGCATTTTTCATATTTTCGTAATCATGGCATTTTATACATTTATTTTTTTCTTTGTTTTTATATTTAAAAAGGTGTATTTTTATAGCATTTTAAAAATCAGTTAATTGGGCCTATCAGGCAATCGGGGTTTACCTTGGCCCTCTCCTGGCGAATGATCGAGTGGGCAGAACGTTTGTTCGGAGCTGCTCGCCCTGACAAACATAAACGATCGACGGGAGTTGCTCCCTGACGACTGTTCCAGATATATAGTAGGGTCCGAGATAAACACCTAAACTAGTATTTTTGATTGGGTCATTCTTTCATATTAAAAAGAGTTGACCTAGTTAAGCGCATTATGACCTGACTGGGCAAATCTGATCCCCTAACGTCCGTGGGCGTGTCTAGACATGCCCGCAGATAGCGTCGGCAGGCTCCTCATTTGTCTCCCTGGACAACCACAGTCCTCATATGTCAACCCTTGTATTCATGCAAATCCATGAACGCTTATCATATAGCAGAAGTTCACCATCAATTCAACAATTCGACAGAACGAAATAAACCATAATTCAACACATGCCCAAAAAAAATCAACAATTCATACATAGATAGGTGATACAGGAATTGTTGTGCTTGTTGATCTTCTTCATGTTGATCAAACACTTCTTGCCTTCATCATCCAAGAGGCTAGTGTCTTGCAACATGATTCTCGACTCCTCTGTCTTTTCTTGCCGCCTTTTCAAGCTCCCATTTTGCATATTTCTCTTACTTCGCAAAGTCCTCTCTCTCTCTCTCTCTCTCAATGTTCAATTTCTTTTTCACCTTCTCCCGGTCTAACTCCGTTCCCTCCTTTTGCACATCTATGAAGAGTTTGTTCCTCCTTCTTCACCTCCTTGGTGAAAAAAATTCCCACCCATGTGGCAAACATTTTGCTTGTCGCGCCATCACGCACAGCCCTCTCCTTATTTCATTTTCCCATCATGTGACGGTTCCTCTTTGGCACGGTGGCTTTGTACGCCCGCCCTCCAATTTGTTGGGAACCGTTGCATGGAAAACAAAAACAATTATACGCGCACGCAATGCTCTATCCATGGAGATGCATAGAAACGAGGGGGGAGGGAAGTTTGTCTACGTACCCTCGTAGACCGTAAGCGGAAGCGTTTCACAACGCAGTTGATGTAGTCGAACTTCTTCACGCTTCAACCGATCAAGTACCGAACGCACGGCACCTCCGCGTTCTGCACACATTCAGCTCGGTGACGTCCCTCGCCTTCTTGATCCAGCAAGACATCGAGGTAGTAGATGAGTTTCGTTAGCACGACGGCGTGGTGACGGTGATGGTGAAGTGATCTCCGCAGGGCTTCGCCTAAGCACTACGAAAATATGATCGGGGGTGTAAACGGTGGAGGGGGGTGCCGCACACGGCTAGTCAATTGTCTGGGGTGTGCTAGGCACCCCACCTCGTCATATATATAGGTGGGGGGAGAGGGGAGAGTCCAAGGGGCGCCCCAAGTAGGTCTGAATCCTACTTGGGCTCCTGCCCTTGGTCGCGCCCCCCTGCCATATTTGTCGGAGGGGGAAGCAAAGAGGGGGGAGAGGAAAGGAAGGGGGGATCATATTCCCCTCTTTCCTTTCCATTCCCCTCTTTCCTTCTCCTCCTAGGCCGGCCCATATGGGGGGCGCACCAGCCCCTTGTGGCTGGTGCATTTCCCCTCTTGGCCCATAAGGCCCATATCTTTTGTCGGTGGTGCGCGAAACCCCTTCCGGTGACCCGATAAGTACCCGGTACCCCCCGAAACACTTCTGGTGTCCGAATATCATCGTCCTATATATCAATCTTTACCTCTCGACCATTTCGAGACTCCTCGTCATGTTCGTGATCTCATCCGGGACACCAAACAACATTCGATCACCAAATCACATGACTCATATAATACTATATTGTGACCGAACGTTAGGCGTGCGGCCCTACGGGTTCGAGAACTATGTAGACATGACCGAGACACCTCTCCGGTCAATAAACAATAGAGGAACCTGGATGCCCATATTGGCTCCTACATATTCTACGAAGATCTTTATCGGTCGAACCTTTATGACAACATACGTAATTCCCTTTGTCCATCGTTATGTTACTTGCCCGAGATTCGATCGTCTGTATCTTCATACCTAGTTAAATCTCGTTGCCGGAAAGTCTCTTTACTCGTTCCCTAATACATCACCTCGTGACTAACTCCTTAGTCGTTTGCTTGCAAGCTTATGATGTGTATTACCGAGAGGGCCCAGACATACCTCTCCAATACTCGGAGTGACAAATCCTAATCTCGATCTATACCAACTCAACAAACACCTTCGGAGATACATGTAGAGCATCTTTATAATCACCTAGTTGCGTTGTGACATTTGATAGCACATGGCATTCCTCCGGTATCCGGGAGTTGCATAATCTCATAGTCGAAGGAATATGTATTTGACATGAAGAAAGCAATCGCAATAAAATTGAACGGTCATTATGCCAAGCTAACGGATGGGTCTTGTCCATCGCATCATTCTCCTAATGATGTGATCTCGTTATCAAATGACAACTCGTGTCCATGGTTAGGAAACCTTAACCATCTTTGATCAACGAGCTAGTCTAGTAGAGGCTCACTAGGGACACATTGTTTGTTTATGTATTCACACATGTATTAAGGTTTCCGATCAATACAATTCTAGCATGAATAATAAAAATTTATCATGAATAAGGAAATATAAAATAACAACTTTATTATTGCCTCTAGGGAATATTTCCTTCAGTCTTCCACTTACACTAGAGTCAATAATCTAGATTACATTGTAATGAATCTAACACCCATGGAGTCTTGGTGTTGATCATGTTTACCTCGCGGAAGAGACATAGTCAACGGGTCTGCCATATTCAGATCCTTATGTATCTTGCAAATTTCTATGTCTCCATCCTTGACTTGTTCACGAATGGAGTTGAAGCGTCTCTTGATCTGTTTGGTTCTCTTGTGAAACCTGGATTCCTTCGCCAAGGCAATTGCTCCAGTGTTGTCACAAAAGATTTTCATTGGACCCGGTGGATTAGGTATTACACCTAGATCGGATATTAACTCCTTCATACAGACTCCTTCATTTGCTGCTTCCGAAGCAACTATGTACTCCGCTTCACACGTAGATCCTGCCACAATTCTCTGCTTGGAACTACACCAACTGACAACTCCACCATTCAATATAAATACGTATCTAGTTTATGAGGTAGAGTCATCTGAATCAGTGTCAAAGCTAGCATCGACGTAACCATTTACGACGAGCTCTTTGTCACCTCCATAAACGAGAAACATATCCTTGGTCCTTTGCAGGTACTTCAGGATGTTCTTGACCGCTGTCCATTGATCCACTCCTGGATTACTTTGGTAGCTCCCTGCCAGACTTATGGCAAGGCATACATCAGGTCTGGTACACCGCATTGTTGGGTAACGTAGTAATTTCAAAAAAATTCCTACGCACACGCAAGATCATGGTGAGGCATAGCAACGAGAGGGGAGAGTGTTGTCCACGTACCCTCGTAGACCGAAAGTGGAAGCGTTATGACAACGCGGTCGATGTAGTCGTACGTCTTCACGATTCGACCGATCCAAGCACCGAACGTACGGCACCTCCGAGTTCAGCACACGTTCAGCTCGATGACGATCCCCAGACTCCGATCCAGCAGGGTGTCGGGGATGAGTTCCGTCAGCACGATGGCATGGTGACGACGATGATGTTCTACCGACGCAGGGCTTCGAGTAAGCACCGCTACGATATGACCGAGGTGGAATATGGTGGAGGGGGGCACCGCACACGGCTAAGGAACGATCACGAAGATCAACTTGTGTGTCTAGAGGTGCCCCCCTCCTCCGTATATAAAGGGGGGGAGGAGGAGGGGGCCGGCCAAGGGGGTGGCGCCCTAGGAGGGGGAAACCTACTCCAAGTAGGTTTGCCCCTCCCTTTCCTAGTCCAAGAAGGAGGGGGAAGGAAGGAGTGGGAGAGGGGAAAGGCAAGGGGGGCGCCGCCCCCCCTTCCTTGTCCTATTCGGACTCAAGGGGAGGGGGCGCGCCTCTTGCCCTGGCCGGCCCCTCTCTCTCTCCACTAGGGCCCAACAAGGCCCATTAGTTCCCGGGGGGGGGGGGTTCCGGTAACCCTCCGGCACTCCGGTTTTCTCCGAAATCACCCGGAACACTTCGGTGTCCGAATATAGTCGTCCAATATATCAATCTTTATGTCTCGACCATTTCGAGACTCCTCGTCATGTCCGTGATCACATCCGGGACTCCGAACAACCTTCGGTACATCAAAACTTATAAACTCATAATAAAACTGTCATCGTAACGTTAAGCGTGCGGACCCTACGGGTTCGAGAACTATGTAGACATGACCTAGAACTGTTTCCGGTCAATAACCAATAGCGGAACCTGGATGCTCATATTGGCTCCTACATATTCTACGAAGATCTTTATCGGTCAAACCGCATAACAACATACGTTGTTCCCTTTGTCATCGGTATGTTACTTGCCCGAGATTCGATCGTCGGTATCCAATACCTAGTTCAATCTCGTTACCGGCAAGTCTCTTTACTCGTTACGTAATGCATCATTCCGTAACCAACTCATTGGCCACATTGCTTGCAAGGCTTATAGTGATGTGCATTACCGAGAGGGCCCAGAGATACCTCTCCGACAATCGGAGTGACAAAACCTAATCTCGAAATACGCCAACTCAACATGTACCTTTGGAGACACCTGTAGAGCTCCTTTATAATCACCCAGTTACGTTGTGACGTTTGGTAGCACACAAAGTGTTCCTCCGGTAAACGGGAGTTGCATAATCTCATAGTTATAGGAACTTTGTATAAGTCATGAAGAAAGCAATAGCAACATACTAAACGATCAAGTGCTAGGCTAACGGAATGGGTCAAGTCAATCACATCATTCTCCTAATGATGTGATCCCGTTAATCAAATGACAACACATGTCTATGGTTAGGAAACATAACCATCTTTGATTAATGAGCTAGTCAAGTAGAGGCACACTAGTGACATTATGTTTGTCTATGTATTCACACATGTATTATGTTTCCGGTTAATACAATTCTAGCATGAATAATAAACATTTATCATGATATGAGGAAATAAATAATAACTTTATTATTGCCTCTAGGGCATATTTCCTTCAGTCTCCCACTTGCACTAGAGTCAATAATCTAGATTACACAGTAATGATTCTAACACCCATGGAGTCTTGGTGCTGATCATGTTTTGCTCGTGGAAGAGGCTTAGTCAACGGGTCTGCAACATTCAGATCCGTATGTATCTTGCAAATCTCTATGTCTCCCACCTGGACTTGATCCCGGATGGAATTGAAGCGTCTCTTGATGTGCTTGGTCCTCTTGTGAAATCTGGATTCCTTTGCCAAGGCAATTGCACCAGTATTGTCACAGAAGATCTTCATTGGTCCCGATGCACTAGGTATGACACCTAGATCGGAAATGAACTCCTTCATCCAGACTCCTTCATTTGCTGCTTCCGAAGCAGCTATGTACTCCGCTTCGCATGTAGATCCCGCCACGACGCTTTGTTTAGAACTGCACCAACTTACAGCTCCACCGTTTAATAAAAACACGTATCCGGTTTGCGATTTAGAATCGTCTGGATCAGTGTCAAAGCTTGCATCGACGTAACCATTTACGACCAGCTCTTTGTCACCTCCATAAACGAGAAACATATCCTTAGTCCTTTTCAGGTATTTCAGGATGTTCTTGACCGCTGTCCAGTGATCCACTCCTGGATTACTTTGGTACCTCCCTGCTAAACTTATTGCTAAGCATACATCAGGTCTGGTACACAGCATTGCATACATGATAGAGCCTATGGCTGAAGCATAGGAAACATCTTTCATTTTCTCTCTATCTTCTGCTGTGGTCGGGCATTGAGTCTGACTCAACTTCACACCTTGCAATACAGGCAAAAACCCTTTCTTAGCCTGATCCATTTTGAACTTTTTCAAAACTTTATCAAGGTATGTGCTTTGTGAAAGTCCAATTAAGCGTCTTGATCTATCTCTATAGATCTTGATGCCTAATATGTAAGCAGCTTCACCGAGGTCTTTCATTGAAAAACTTTTATTCAAGTATCCCTTTATGCTATCCAGAAATTCTATATCATTTCCAATTAACAATATGTCATCTACATATAATATCAGAAATGCTACAGAGCTTCCACTCACTTTCTTATAAATACAGGCTTCTCCAAAAGTCTGTATAAAACCATATGCTTTGATCACACTATCAAAGCGTTTATTCCAACTCCGAGATGCTTGCACTAGTCCATAAATGGATCGCTGGAGCTTGCACACTTTGTTAGCACCTTTTGGATCGACAAAACCTTCCGGTTGCATCATATACAACTCTTCTTCCAGAAATCCATTCAGGAATGCAGTTTTTACATCCATTTGCCAAATTTCATAATCATAAAATGCGGCAATTGCTAACATGATTCAGACAGACTTAAGCATCGCTACGGGTGAGAAAGTCTCATCGTAGTCAACCCCTTGAACTTGTCGAAAACCTTTTGCAACAAGTCGAGCTTTGTAGACAGTTATATTACCATCAGCGTCAGTCTTCTTCTTAAAGATCCATTTATTCTCAATGGCTTGCCGATCATCGGGCAAGTCAACCAAAGTCCATACTTTGTTCTCATACATGGATCCTATCTCAGATTTCATGGCTTCAAGCCATTTTGCGGAATCTGGGCTCATCATTGCTTCCTCATAGTTCGTAGGTTCGCCATGGTCAAGTAACATGACTTTCAGAATAGGATTACCGTACCACTCTGGTGCGGATCTTACTCTGGTAGACCTACGAGGTTCAGTAGAAACTTGATCTGAAGTTTCATGATCAATATTATTAGCTTCCTCACTAATTGGTGTAGTTGTCACAGGAACCGGTTCTTGTGATGAACTACTTTCCAATAAGGGAGCAGGTACAGTTACCTCATCAAGTTCTACTTTCCTCCCACTCACTTCTTTCGAGAGAAACTCCTTCTCTAGAAAGGACCCGAATTTAGCAACGAAAATCTTGCCCTCAGATCTGTGATAGAAGGTGTACCCAATAGTCTCTTTTGGGTATCCTATGAAGACACATTTCTCCGATTTGGGTTCGAGCTTATCTGGTTGAAGTTTCTTCACATAAGCATCGCAGCCCCAAACTTTAAGAAACGACAACTTTGGTTTCTTGCCAAACCACAGTTCATAAGGCGTCGTCTCAACGGATTTTGATGGTGCCCTATTTAACGTGAATGCGGCCGTCTCTAAAGCATAACCCCAAAACGATAGCGGTAAATCAGTAAGAGACATCATAGATCGCACCATATCCAGTAAAGTATGATTACGACGTTCGGACACACCATTTCGTTGTGGTGTTCAGGGTGGCGTGAGTTGCGAAACTATTCCGCATTGTTTCAAATGTAAACCAAACTCGTAACTCAAATATTCTCCTCCACGATCAGATCGTAGAAATTTTATTTTCTTGTTACGATGATTTTCCACTTCACTCTGAAATTCTTTGAACTTTTCAAATGTTTCAGACTTGTGTTTCATCAAGTAGATATACCATATCTGCTCAAATCATCTGTGAAGGTGAGAAAATAACGATACCCGCCGCGAGCCTCAATATTCATTGGACCACATACATCAGTATGTATGATTTCCAACAAATCAGTTGCTTGCTCCATAGTTCCGGAGAACGGCGTTTTAGTCATCTTGCCCATGAGGCACGGTTCGCAAGTACCAAGTGATTCATAATCAAGTGATTCCAAAATTCCATCAGTATGGAGTTTCTTCATGCGCTTTATACCGATATGACCTAAACGGCAGTGCCACAAATAAGTTGCACTATCATTATTAACTCTGCATCTTTTGGCTTCAACATTATGAATATGTGTATCACTACTATCGAGATTTAATAAAAATAGACCACTCTGTAAGTGTGCATGACCATAAAAGATGTTACTCATATAAATAGAACAACCATTATTCTCTGATTTAAATGAATAACCGTCTCGCATCAAACAAGATCCAGATATAATGTTCATGCTCAACGCTGGCACAAAATAACAATTATTTAGGTCTAAAACTAATCCCGATGGTAGATGTAGAGGTAGCGTGTCGACCGCGATCACATCGACTTTGGAACCATTTCCCACGCGCATCGTCACCTCGTCCTTAGCCAATCTTTGCCTATTCCGTAGTCCCTGTTTCGAGTTGCAAATATTAGCAACAGAACCAGTATCAAATACCCAGGTACTACTGCGAGCATTAGTAAGGTACACATCAATAACATGTATATCACATATACCTTTGTTCACTTTGCCATCCTTCTTATCCGCCAAATACTTGGGGCAGTTCCGCTTCCAGTGTCTAGTCTGCTTGCAATAGAAGCACTCAGTCTCAGGCTTAGGTCCAGACTTGGGTTTCTTCTCTTGAGCAGCAACTTGTTTGCTGTTCTTCTTGAAGTTCCCCTTCTTCTTCCCTTTGCCCTTTTTCTTGAAACTGGTGGTCTTATTGACCATCAACACTTGATGCTCCTTCTTGATTTCTACCTCCGCAGCCTTTAGCATTGCGAAGAGCTCGGGAATAGTCTTGTCCATCCCTTGCATATTATAGTTCATCACGAAGCTCTTGTAGCTTGGTGGCAGTGATTGAAGAATTCTGTCAATGACACTATCATCAGGAAGATTAACTCCCAGTTGAATCAAGTGATTATTATACCCAGACATTTTGAGTATGTGTTCACTGACAAAACTATTCTCCTCCATCTTACAGCTATAGAACTTATTGGAGACTTCATATCTCTTAATCCGGGCATTTGCTTGAAATATTAACTTCAACTCCTGGAACATCTCATATGCTCCATGACGTTCAAAACGTCGTTGAAGACCCGGTTCCAAACTGTAAAGCATGGCACACTGAACTATCGAGTAGTCATCAGCTTTGCTCTGCCAGACGTTCTTAATGTCGTCAGTTGCATCTGTAGCAGGCCTGGCACCCAGCGGTGCTTCCAGGACGTAATTCTTCTGTGCAGCAATGAGGATAATCCTCAGGTTACGGACCGAGTCCGTGTAATTGCTACCATCATCTTTCAACTTAGCTTTCTCAAGGAACGCATTAAAATTCAACGGAACAATAGCACAATCCATCTATCCACAACAAACATAGACAAGCAAAAATACTATCAGGTACTAAGTTCATGATAAATTTAAGTTCAATTAATCACATTACTTAAGAACTCCCACTTAGACAGACATCTCTCTAGTCATGTAAGTGATCACGTGATCCAAATCAACTAAACCATGTCCGATCATCACGTGAGATGGAATAGTTTTCAATGGTGAACATCACTATGTTGATCATATCTACTATATGATTCACGCTCGACCTTTCGGTCTCTGTGTTCCGAGGCCATATCTGTATATGCTAGGCTCGTCAAGTTTTAACCTGAGTATTTCGCGTGTGCAACTGTTTTGCACCCGTTGTATTTGAACGTAGAGCCTATCACACCCGATCACGTGGTGTCTCAGCACGAAGAACTTTCACAACGGTGCATACTCAGGGAGAACACTTCTTGATAATTTAGTGAGAGATCATCTTAAAATGCTACCGTCAATCAAAGCAAGATAAGATGCATAAAGGATAAACATCACATGCAATCAATATAAGTGATATGATATGGCCATCATCATCTTGTGCGTGTGATCTCCATCTCCGAAGCACCGTCATGATCACCATCGTCACCGGCGCGACACCTTGATCTCCATCGTAGCATCGTTGTCGTTACGCCATCTATTGCTTCTACGACTATCGCTACCGCTTAGTGATAAAGTAAAGCAATTACAGGGCGTTTGCATTTCATACAATAAAGCGACAACCATATGGCTCCTGCCAGTTGCCGATAACTTCGGTTACAAAACATGATCATCTCATACAATAAAATATAGCATCACGTCTTGACCATATCACATCACAACATGCCCTGCAAAAACAAGTTAGACGTCCTCTACTTTGTTGTTGCAAATTTTACGTGGCTGCTACGGGCTGAGCAAGAACCGTTCTTACCTACGCATCAAAACCACAACGATAGTTCGTCAAGTTAGTGCTGTTTTAACCTTCGCAAGGACCGGGCGTAGCCACACTCGGTTCAACTAAAGTTGGAGAAACAGACACCCGCTAGTCACCTGTGTGCAAAGCACGGCGGTAAAACCAGTCTCGCGTAAGCGTACGCGTAATGTCGGCCCGGGCCGCTTCATCCAACAATACCGCTGAACCAAAGTATGACATGCTGGTAAGCAGTATGACTTGTATCGCCCACAACTCACTTGTGTTCTACTCGTGCATATAACATCAACGCATAAAACCTAGGCTTTGATACCACTGTTGGGTAACGTAGTAATTTCAAAAAAATTCCTACGCACACGCAAGATCATGGTGATGCATAGCAATGAGAGGGGAGAGTGTTGTCCACGTACCCTCGTATACCGAAAGCGGAAGCGTTATGACAACGCGGTTGATGTAGTCGTACGTCTTCATGATCCGACCGATCCAAGCACCGAACGTACGGCACCTCTGAGTTCAGCACACGTTTAGCTCGATGACGATCCCCGGACTCCGATCCAGCAGGGTGTCGGGGATGAGTTCCGTCAGCACAATGGCATGGTAACGATGATGATGTTCTACCGATGCATGGCTTCGCCTAAGCACCGCAACGACATGACCGAGGTGGAATATGGTGGAGGGGGGCACCTCACATGGCTAAGGAACGATCACGAAGATCAACTTGTGTGTCTAGAGGTGCCCCCCTCCTCCGTATATAAAGGGGGGGGGGAAGGAGGAGGGGGCGGCCAAGGGGGTGGCGCTCCCTAGGAGGGGGAAACCTACTCCAAGTAGTTTTGCCCCTCCCTTTCCTAGTCCAAGAAGGAGGAGGAAGGAAGGAGTGGGAGAGGCGAAAGGCAAGGCCCCCCCTTTCCTTGTCCTATTCGGACTCAAGGGGAGGGGGGCGCCTCTTGCCCTGGCCGGCCCCTCTCTCTCTCCACTAGGGCCCAACAAGGCCCATTAGTTCCCGGGGGGGTTCCGGTAACCCTGCGGCACTCCGGTTTTCTCCGAAATCACCCGGAACACTTCCGGTGTCCGAATATAGTCGTCCAATATTTCAATCTTCATGTCTCGACCATTTCGAGACTCCTCGTCATGTCCGTGATCACATCTGGGACTCCGAACAACCTTCGGTACATCAAAACTTATAAACTCATAATAAAACTATCATCGTAATGTTAAGTGTGCGGACCCTACGAGTTCGAGAACTATGTAGACATGACCTAGAACTGTTTCCGGTCAATAACCAATAGCGGAACCTGGATGCTCATATTGGCTCCTACATATTCTACGAAGATCTTAATCGGTCAAACCGCATAACAACATACGTTGTTCCCTTTGTCATCGGTATGTTACTTGCCCGAGATTCGATCGTCGGTATCCAATACCTAGTTCAATCTCGTTACCGACAAGTCTCTTTACTCATTACGTAATGCATCATTTCGTAACCAACTCATTGTCCACATTGCTTGCAAGGCTTATAGTGATGTGCATTACCGAGAGGGCCCAGAGATACCTCTCCGACAATCGGAGTGACAAAACCTAATCTCGAAATACGCCAACTCAACATGTACCTTTGGAGACACCTGTAGAGCTCCTTTATAATCACCCAGTTACGTTGTGACGTTTGGTAGCACACAAAGTGTTCCTCCGGTAAACGGGAGTTGCATAATCCCATAGTTGTAGGAACTTTGTATAAGTCATGAAGAAAGCAATAGCAACATACTAAACGATCAAGTGCTAGGCTAACGGAATGGGTCAAGTCAATCACATCATTCTTCTAATGATGTGATCCCGTTAATCAAATGACAACACATGTATATGGTTAGGAAACATAACCATCTTTGATTAATGATCTAGTCAAGTAGAGGCACACTAGTGACATTATGTTTGTCTATGTACTCACACATGTATTATGTTTCCGGTTAATACAATTCTAGCATGAATAATAAACATTTATCATGATATTAGGAAATAAATAATAACTTTATTATTGCCTCTAGGGCATATTTCCTTCACGCATAGCATACATGATAAATCCTATGGCTAAGGCGTAGGGAATAACTTTCATTTTTTTCTATCTTCTGTAGTGGTCGGGCTTTGAGCCTGACTCAACTTCACACCTTGTAACACAGGCAAGAACCGTTTTTTTTTTGACTGATCCATTTTGAACATCTTCAAAACTTATTCAAGGTGTGTGCTTTGTGAAAGTCCTATTAAGTGTCTTGATCTATCTCTATAGATCTTGATGCCCAATATATAAACAGCTTCACCAAGGTCTTTCATTGAAAAACTCTTATTCAAGTATCCTTTTATGCTATCCAGAAATTCTATATCATTTCCAATCAACAATATGTCCTCTACATATAATATCAGAAATGCTACATAACTCCCACTCACTTTGTTGTAAATACAGGATTCACTGAAAGTTTGTATAAAACCATATGCTTTGATCACCTCATCAAAGCGTATATTCCAACTCCGAGATGCTTGCACTAGTCCATAGATGGATCGCTGGAGCTTGCACACTTTGTTAGCACCTCTAGGATCGACAAAACCTTCCGGTTGCATCATATACAACTCTTCTTTAAGAAATCCATTGAGGAATGCAATTTTGACATCCATTGCCAGATTTCATAATCATAAAATGCGGCAATTGCTAACATGATTCGGACGGACTTAAGTATCGCTATGGGTGAGAAGGTCTCATCGTAGTCAACCCCTTGAACTTGTCGAAAACCTTTTGTGACAAGTCGATCTTTGTAGACAGTAACATTACCATCAGTGCCAGTCTTCTTCTTGAAGATCCATTTATTCTCTATGGCTTGCCGATCATCGGGCAAGTCCACCAAAGTCCATACTTTGTTCTCATACATGGATCCTATCTCAGATTTCATGACCTCAAGCCATTTGTTAGAATCTGGGTTCATCATATCATCTTCATAATTCATAGGTTTGCTATGGTCTAATAGCATGACTTCCAGGATAGGATTACCGTACCACTCTGGTATGGAATGTGCTTTGTTAGACCTACGAGGTCCAGTAGTAACTTGATCTGAAGTTTCATGATCATCATCATTAACTTCCTCTCCAGTTGGTGTAGGAATCACGGGAATGGATTTCTCTGATGTTCTACTTTCCAAATTGAGAGAAGGTAGAATTACCTCATCAAGTTATACTTTCCTCCCACTCACTTCTTTCGAGAGAAACTCCTTCTCTAGAAAGGTTCCATTCTTGGCAACAAAGATCTTGCCTTTGGATCTATGGTAGAAGGTGTACCCAATTATTTCCTTAGGGTATCCTATGAAGACGCACTTCTCCGATTTGGGTTCGAGCTTATTAGGCTGAAGCCTTTTGACATAAGTGTCGCAACCCCAAACTTTAAGAAACAACAGCTTAGGTTTCTTGCCAAACCACAGTTCATACGGTGTCGTCTCAACGGATTTAGACAGTGCCATATTTAACATGAATGCAACTGTCTCTAATGCATAACCCCAAAATGGTAGTGTTAAATCGGTAAGAGACATCATAGATCACACCATATCTAATAAAGTATGGTTACAACGTTCGGACACACCATTACGATGTGGTGTTCCAGGTAGCGTGAGTTGTGAAACTATTCTACATTGTTTTAAAGGAATGCCAAACTCATAACTCAATATTCGCCTCCACGATCAGATCGTAGCAACTTTATTTTCTTGTTACGATGATTCTCCACTTCACTCTGAAATTCTTTGAACTTTTCAAATGTTTCAGACTTGTATTTCATTACGTAGATATACCCATATCTGCTCAAATCATCTGTGAAGGTCAGAAAATAACGATACCTGCCGCGTGCCTCAACACTCATTAGACCGCATACATCGGTATGTATTATTTCTAATAAGTCATTGGCTTGCCCATTGTTCTCGGGAACGGAGTTTTAGTCATCTTGCCCATGAGGCATGGTTCGCAAGTATCAAATGATTCATAATCAAGTGATTCCAAAAGTCCATCTGCATGGAGTTTCTTCATGTGCTTTACACCAATATGACCTAAACGGCAGTGCCACAAATATGTTACGCTATCATTATAAACTATGCATCTTTTGACATCAATATGATGAATATGTGTATCACCACAATCGAGATTCAACAGAAATAGACCACTCTTCAAGGGTGCATGACCATAAAAGATATTACTCATATAAATAGAACAACTATTATTCTCTAATTTAAACGAATAACCGTCTCGCACTAAACAAGATCCAGGTATAATGTTCATGCTCACCGCTAGCACCAAATAACAATTATTCAGGTCTAAAACTAATCCCGAAGGTAGATGTAGAGGTAGCGTGCCGACGGCGATCACATCAACCTTGGAACCATTCGCGACGCGCATCGTCACCTCGTCCTTAGCCAATCTTCTTTTAATCCGTAGCTCCTGTTTCGAGTTACAAATATGAGCAACCGAACCAGTATAAAAGGCGCTACTACGAGCATCAGTAAGGCACACATCAATAACATGTATATCAAATATACCTTTGTTCACTTTGCCATCCTTCTTGTCCGCCAAATACTTGGGGCAGATCCGGTTCCAGTGACCAGTCCCTTTGCAGTAGAAGCACTCAATTTTAGGCTTGGGTCCAGCTTTGGGTTTCTTCCCGGGAGTGGCAACTTGCTTGCCATTCTTCTTGAAGTTCCCTTTATTTCCCTTGCCCCTTTTCTTGAAACTAGTGGTCTTGTTAACCATCAACACTTGATGCTCCTTCTTGATTTCTACCTCCGCGGCCTTAGGCATTGCTAAGAGCTCGGGAACTATCTTGTTCATCACTTGCATATTATAGGTCATCATGAAGCCTTTGTAGCTTGGTGGCAGTGATTGAAGAACTAGAAGATCAACTCCCGGCCGAGTCAAGTGATTATAATACCCAGACATTTTGAGTATGTGTTCACTGACAGAACTGTTCTCCTCCATCTTGTAGCTATAGAACTTGTTGGAGACTTCATATCTCTCAATCCGGGCATTTTCTTTAAATATTAACTTCAACTATTGGAACATCTCATATGCTCCATGACGTCCAAAACATCGTTGAAGTCCCGGTTCTAAGCCGTAAAGCATGGCACACTAAACTATTGAGTAGTCATCAGATCGAGCTTTCCAGACGTTCAAAACATCAGCATCTGCTACTGTAGCAGGCCTTTCACCTAGCGGTGCATCAATGGCATAATTCTTCTGTGCAGCAATGAGGATAATCCTCAAGTTACGGACCCAGTCCGTGTAGTTGTTACCATCATCTTTCAACTTAGCTTTATCTAGGAACGCATTAAAATTCAGGGGAACGGTAGCACGGGCCATTGATCTACAACATAGATATGCAAATACTATCAGGACTAAGTTCATAATAAATTAAGTTAAGTTAATCAAATTACTTAAGAACTCTCACTTAAATAGACATCTCTCAAGTCATCTAAGTGATACATGATCCATATAAACTAACCCATGTCCGATCATCACGTGAGATGGGGTAGTCATCAATGGTGAACATCTCTATGTTGATCATATCTACTATACGATTCACGTTCGACCTTTCGGTCTCCAGTGTCCTGAGGCCATGTCTGTACATGCTAGGTGATAATCCCCAAGTGCAGGGAATCATCATAGCAATTTCCAAAGGTGGAAGTGATAAGCATGGAGTGTCATACCCACAAGGAGCTAAAGGCAAGATCAATATTCTCTCAAGTCCTATCTGCCACTGATACGACTCTACGTACACCGAACGTTTGCTTCCAACTAGAAACGAGAAATAAAACTACATTATAGGTATGAAGAGGATAACTTTGTATGATATCGAAGAGCTAAAATATAAAAGTAGGTGCTGTTATCATAAATTTAGAATATATTACTAAATATTATAAATAGCGAGTGTGGAATAATGATGGGTCGGTGTGCGGAATTATCCTAGGCAATTGTTAACAAGACCGGTAATCACTATTGCAATTTCATATGAGGGAGAGGCATAAGCTAACATACTTTCTCTTATTGGATCATATGCACTTTTGATTGGAACTCTAGCAAGCATCTGCAACTACTAAAGATCATTAAGGTAAAACCCAACCATAGCATTAACACATCAAGTCCCCTTTATTCCCATACGCCGTGACCCACTTATCCGTGTTTATGCTTCTGTCACTCAAGCAACGCAGACAATAAGTAAACCATGGACATATTGCAACACCCTACAGCGGGAATCCCTCACGCTTGCGCGACATGGAGGGCACAATAGGACAGCACCAAAATAAATCATATAACTCATACCAATCTAGATCATCAATCAACCCAAAGACAAAGGATATCTACTCAAAACATCATAAGATGGCAACACATCATTGGATCATAATATGTGGCATAAAGCACCATGTTCAAGTAGGGATTACAGCGGGGTGCGGGAGAGTGGACCGCGTAAAAGAGATGAGGATGGTGATGATGATGGTGATGTTGATGAAGACGATCACCGCGGCGATGATTCCCCTCCCGATGGCACTCCGGTGCCACTGAGAGAGAGGAGGAGAAGTTCTCCCCCTTGTGCTTCCTCCTCCATGGTGTCACGCCCAAGATGCGACCCTATCCTAAAGGAACTCGAAGGTCCCACCAGGGATAGAAGCGCATCTTGAAGACGCTTTTGCAAGGTGGATATCATTACATCAAACCATTACATAATAGTTGGGGTTACATACATAAGGCACAAACGCCCCAAGAACACATCAACATCATACAAGAGATCAACATCCGACTACGGATGGTACACAAACAGAAACTCAAACAATATCCACCCTGCTAGCCCAGGTTGCCGACCTGGAACCTATCCCCTGATTGAAGAAGAAGCAGAAGAAGAACTCCAAAACAAGCAAGCATCACTCTCGCATCATGATCATCACATAACCTGCACCTGCAACTGTTGTTGAAGTAATCTATGAGCCACGAGGACTCAGCAATCCCATTACCATGGGTATCAAGACTAGCAAAGCTTAATGGGTAAGGAAGGGGTAAAGCGGTGAGGTTGCAGCAGCGACTAAGCATATATGGTGGCTAACATATGCAAACACGAGCGAGAAGAGAAGCAACGGAACGGTCGTGAAGCTAGCAATGATCAAGAAGTGATCCTGAAACTACTTATGTTCAAACATAACACAAACCATGTTCACTTCCCAGACTCCGCCGAAAACAGACCATCACGGCTACACACGCGGTTGATGCGTTTTAATTCAAAACTGGTGTCAAGTTCTCTACAACCATGTTGGGGATATAACTACTGAGTGTAAACCGCCCAGGAGGGGCCGGTTTACGCTCATCCGTATTGAAGCCCATGAAGACAAGGAGTATGGCGCTCTACCATTGAATCTTAGAGGCCCAGGGCCCAAAGGCGGTTTAGAGCCCATAAACGTAAACCGACATGAGATGTATAAACTTGTGTTGTAAGTTAGGAAAGGTAGAAACCGAGCCGGACACTTGTATGAGCCGGCCTCGGTGTTCTGTAAACCGCCGGGCGTCAACCTGTGCATATAAAGGGACGACCCGGTGGCGGTTCAGGAACAAGAAACAACAGCTCGAGAGATAGGTAAAGGGGATTCGCTCCCTGCTCATTGAGACCCCATCAATCCCACAACAACTGGATCATAGGCTTTTACCTTCACTGCAAGGGGCCGAACCAGTATAAACTTTCCGTGTCCTTTGTCCCGGTTTAACTCCTTTTTGCTAACCTCGTTGCGATGGCTCCACGACTAAGTCCTCCTGCTAGGACATCTAACGTGTTAATTCCACGACAGTTGGCGCCCACCGTGGGGCTATCGCACAATGGTTTCAAGTTCTTAAAGGGCAACTTTGAAGGACTCAAGGGATACGCGGTTGGCCGGATGACCAAGAGTCGTCGCGGCAAGCTCTACATCGACAACGCAGGATTGGGTCCCGAGGCTGGCTCAATTATGGGTACCGGGTCTCCTTTGGCGGAATTCACGTTTTCATCGGCAAGATCAGTAAACCGGGCCCTAAGCCGGACATCACCACCGACCTCGTCGAGACGGCTCAGCGTGCGAGTCCTGCCCAGGTTCAGCCTACCGTGAAGCGTGCGTTCGTAGGATTCATCCATGGTGCAGGATCAGAACCGGTGTCCGACGGTGAGACGGCCATCTACTCAGATGGTGAATCATCCACTGGCGAAACCGAGTCGCTATACCAATTGCAAGACGGTCGGATTGGGGGCTGTTCTGATGGTGACAGTATTCCGGACCCCTTTGAACCACCAAACTGGGTTGCAATCTTCATGGCCGGTACGCAACCCACCTTGAAATCTTCATCTGCAGTAGCAATGATTTTCGGATAGGCAGCCGGGGCAGGAGGCCCTGCGCGCCGGCCGGCTCAAGTTCTTTCCGGTTTGTTGGATGCTTTGACAACATTGTTGACCACGGCAGTCACCTCGGAGACTCAGGATCAGCATAATGCGGAGGTTACAAAGCTGAGGGACCAGATAACTCAGGCCAAGGAGGACTTGGTGGCTGAGGAAGCCAGGATGACTGAAGAGCGGGCCGCTTTAGATGCCCAGTCACAGCAGATCCAGGCGCAGAATTACCGGCTTATGTTGGATCAGAATGCGTCCAACAAAGTACTAAGGAGGAAGTATCGGTCTCGTCTGCCGCCGGTTTATGACGGAATGAATCTCTTCAATACGCCAGGAGCCGGGCCAAGTAATCCGGCAGTAGTGAATTGGACCGAGGCAACTGGGACAGCGCCGGATCAACCACGGGTGATGGACCCGCCTCGAGAAACAGATAACCCGCCATCATACATACCGATGCCGCCAGGTCATTTCTCTAGCCCTTTGGATAACATGATGTAACGCCCTCGATGCGGCTATATCTCCCACGTGTCGAAGCACGACTTAGAGGCATAACCGCATTGAAAGCAATGTCGCAAGTGAGGTAATCTTCACACAACCCATGTAATACATAAGGGAAAGAGATACATAGTTGGCTTACAATCGCCACTTCACACAACTACATGAATAAAGCATTACATCATACAGATACAATCAAGGTCCGACTACGGAACCAAAATAAAAGAAGAACCCCAAATGCGACAAAGGTCCCCGATCGACCCCAACTGGGCTCCACTACTGATCAACTAGAACGAAACAACACAAAGGGCAAGATCTTCATCGAGCTCCTCCTTGAGCTTGGTTGCGTCATCTGCACGGACTCATCGGCACCTGCAAACTGGTTTTGGAAGTATCTGTGAGCCACAGGGACCCAGCAATCTCGCACCCGCGAGATCAAGACTATTTAAGCTTATGGGTAAGGATGGAGTAATGAGGTGGAGCTGCAGCAAGCGACTAGCATATATGGTGGCTAACATACGCAAATGAGAGCGAGAAGAGAAGGCAAAGCACGGTCGATAAGAGTATGATCAAGAAGTGATCCTATAACAACCTACGTCAGGCATAACTCCAACAACCATGTTCACTTCCCGGACCCCGCCGGAAAGAGACCATCATGGTTACACACGCGGTTGATGTATTTTAATTAAGGTCAACTTCGGGTTTTCTACAACCGGACGTTAACAAATTCCCATCTACCCATAACCGCGGGCACGGCTTTCGAAAGTTCAAATCCCTGCAGGGGTGTCCCAACTTAGCCCATGACAAGCTCTCACGGTCAACGAAGGAATAGACCTCCACCCGAGACATTCCGATCAGACTCGGTATCCCGGTACAACAAGACATTTCGACAGGGTAAAACTAAACCAGCAACACCGCCCGAATGTGCCGACAAATCCCGATAGGAGCTGCACATATCTCTTTCTCAGGGCACACTCAGATTGTCCTAGGTACGGGTAGGCCAACCCAGAGTTGCCCCTGGTGGCCACCGGTAGCTGACAGGTGGACCAACACTCAGAGGAGCACTGGCCCGGGGGGGGGGTAAAATAATGATGACCCTCAGGAGCGCGACTCCCAAGGGAAAAGAAAAGGCTAGGTGGCAAATGGTAAAACCAATGTTGGGCATTGCTGGAGAAGCTTTACTTAAGGCGAACTGTCAAGGGGTTCCCATTATAGCCCAACCGCGTAAGGGACGCAAAATCCGGGAACATAACACCGATATGACGGAAACTAGGGCGGCAAGAGTGGAACAAAACACCAGGCATAAGGCCGAGCCTTCCACCCTTTACCAAGTATATAGATGCATTAATTAAGTAAGATATATTGTGATATCCCAACAAGTAAACATGTTCCAACAAGGAACAACATCTCCATGTTCCAACAAGGAACAAACTTCGATCTTCACCTGCAACTAACAACGCTATAAGAGGGGCTGAGCAAAGCGGTAACATAGCCAATCAACGGTTTGCTAGGACATGGTGGGTTAGAGGTTGAACATGGCAATTTGGGTGGCTGACAAGCAAGTGGTAGGCATCGTAGCATTGGCATGGCAAAAGAGCGAGCAAACTAGCATAGCAAAGATAGTAGTGATTTCGAGGGTATGATCATCTTGCCTGAAATCCCGCAAGGAAGAAGAACGAGTCCATGAAGAAGACAAACGGACGTAGTTGAACGGATCCTCACAAACGCGACGTTATCGGAACCAACCCGAAGAAGCAATCACCGGAAAAGAAGCACACAACATAGTAAATAACCAACACATCAACATGGCATGATGCACAAACGAGTATGATGCATGTCCGGTTTAATGAAGCATGGCATGGCAAAGTGCACAAGCAGTTCTACAAATTAAGTGGAGATCAATATGCAACGAGTTGCATATTGACGAAACACCACAACAAGTTATTTAGTTTGATCTCGTTTATGTACTCAACAATATTAAATGTTGGTTAACATGGCAAGAGGGTGAAGCAAAGTAAAACTACCTATCTAGTCAAGTTTAAATGAGGCCGGAAGCAACGAACAACAATTCCGGAAACTCCCCATATGCATATTTTAGATTAGGTCCTGTTCTGCCCTAAACACAATTTTAGAGTTGTTTAAAATGCAAATAAAGGTCACCATGATAAACTAGGCAAAATTCTACCCCATTTACATATAAAGTTTATTAAAATTGGAGTTACGGTTATTTAGTTATGAAATAAAGCATTTTAGCATGGCATAGGAGCAAATTAATGCAAACAGCATTTTTATCATCTCAAACATAGATGAAAGTTGGATATTATTAAACTACACAAATTTCTGAGCAAGTTTCATATATAAAACATTTTAATCCGATGCACGGTTCTTGAGTTATTAAATGCATGAACTAGGGGGACTAAACTGCAAAACTGGCTGACTCAGGATAATAGACAAAATCGCAACAGGAAAAAAAAACATGCATCGGGCCGAAACTGGGCAGCCCAACAGGCACAGGGGAGAAGGGGCGCTGGGGTCGGCTCACCCTTGGGCCTGGCCCGGTAGCAGGAGCGGCCTGGCAGGGGGCACGCTGGCGCGCGGAGAGAGGGCAGGCCGAGGCGGCGCTGGGCCTTGGCGCCCGCGGCAGGAGGCGAGGCCGGCGTTGCTGGGCCTTGGCGCGCTGCACTGGGCCGGAGGCGAGGCCCACGCGGAGGGTCAACGGCTCGAGCGGGGATCTGGTTCCCGATCCATGGCGGCGACGGCGCACCGGGTTCCCGACGAGGGCGGAGGGCACGACGACGGCCGGAGAGCGACGGGGAGCGCCGGGGATGGATAGATCCGGGCGGTGGCTCACCGGATCCGGTGCGGAAATGGCGGGAGCGGCTCGGGACGACGAGCTTGACGCCTCGTCGCCGGCGAGCACCTGCGGGAGAGAGAGAGGCCGTGAGAGAGACCAGGGAGGGAGGAGCAGAAGGCGGGGCCGGCGCAAGCTCACCGCGGCGGCGATGGGGATCTGCGGAGGAGGCCGAGCGAGGCCGCGGGTAGGCGGCGGCGACGAGATGGGCTCGCGCGGGCCCGATCTGGGTCCCGCGGGCCGGCGGCGAAGTGGGGCGGCGCGGTGCCATGTGGCGCGCGCGGGTTGGACGAGGGCGGTGGCCGGCTAAGGTGTCGGCCTCTGATTGGCTGGAGTGAGGTGGCGCGCGGGGGCGGACATGTCTGGTGCAGCGCGGACGCGTCCGGTGGCGCGGGGAGGAGTGGATCTAGGGTTTAGACTGCGAAATGATCCGAAATTTCGGGGAGGGGTGCTCTTTTATAGGTAGAGGGAGCTAGGAAGCTCCAAATGAGGTGCGGTTTTCGGCCACGTGATCGTGATCGAACGACCGAGATGATGGAGCAGAGTTAGGTGGGTTTTGTGTCAAAATGGAAGGGTGTTGGGCTGCATCACACACGAGGCCTTCTCGGTCCCTCGGTTAACCGTTGGAGTATCAAACGAAGTCCAAATGGTACGAAACTTGACAGGCGGTCTACCGGTAGTAAACCAAGGCCGCTTGACAAGTCTCGGTCCAATCTGGAAATGTTTAATCCCCACACAAGAAAGAAAGGTAGAAATGATCACCGGAGGAGAACGAAGCGCCGGAATGCAAAACGGACAACGGGGAAAAAGCTCGGATGCATGAGACGAACACGTATGCAAATGAAATGCGCATGATGACATGATATGAGATGCATGACACGCAAGCAATGACAACGCAACAACAGCGAATAACTGCACGACACCTGGCACATCGGTCTCGGGGCATTACAACACTCCACCACTATGAGAGGATCTCGTCCCGAGATCTAGAATGGCACCGGAGGGACAACGGAAGAGAAAGAGAGGAGAGGTAAAACTAAGTTGCTCCTTTGACGAACGAGTGAAACCAAAGAACCTTGCGAGGTTGAACTAATTCGAGAAAAGAATAGAACGAAGGAGAACAAAGTCGAAAACACTCCGTTAGAAACTAGGGACAAAGAGCATTGCGAAACCTTGAGGTTGAAGGGAAGATATATATTGAAAACGCGCCGGTTAAGGAAGGGGATCAAGGAAGACCAAATTCGAACAACACTCCGGTTGAAAAGAAAAGAATTGAATAAGGTCTTGATAAGATGAGAAGATACTTGATGAAATCACAATACACTGCCTCCGGGAGAAAGAAATAAAAGATTGATAATTGAAATAAAAGAATGTTGAAGAAAATGCCAACTTCTGCCACAAATGAGTTTGGAAAGCATCCTTGCAAGGAAGAATTGAACGGAGTTGTTGGAAAATCAACAACGAAAAGCACAAGCTTGTAGTGGGCTTAAGGAAAACATTTCAAAATTATGAGGTGACAACCAGCCACTAACGGAAACAATTGCTTGCTTGAGATCAACGAAGAGATGAAAACTTCTTCCACCAAGATGATAAAGAGATAACTTGGATCATTGGCAAGCACCACAAATAGCAACATTCCAATGGAAGGCTTTTAGGTGAAATATGACACAAGATAACTCCAACAACGAGGTTGATGGATTTAAAATACCTCATTCTTAAGAACATGTGAATCACGAAACATGAACTCAAATTATCAAGAATGACATAATACCACCTCAAAAGATAAGGTCGAAAGAATTGCACTCCGGGTAGCAAGATGAAGAATACTTGAGTTTCTTAGAAAAGAATCTCGATGAACACTTCGAGAAGAAATATATCCTTGATGAACCATCATGTAGAGCCTCCATGAAGAACTCCGGTAATAAAAGGATGATAAAAAGAAAGAGAAGTTGAAAACACAAGGTGAAGCCTTGCGATGATTTAGATGGAGCTTCGCGACGAGATAATGCGGAAAACTTAGAACTCCAGAAGAAAGATGAACAACAAGCAGCCAAGAATTTATTCCTCCTGGACAAACTCTGAAGGAAAGGATTAATCACTTGGATGAAACCAGAATAAGAATTATGTTATGCGTATCCTTCACCAATTTAAATTGATGACAAGCAACGGATTTGGCATACCACTTATTCTTGTAGAAAGGATTAAGAGAGATATGGCGTAAACTTGAGAAGGTCTTCAACGAACCACCGGTAGGATTTGGAAAGAACGAATGAATTGATATGATAACAAAGAAAGAGAACTCTTGAATGAACCACCGTAAGAATTGAAATTGAACGTAGCAAATGCACAAATCACCGGGAAGAATTGCAAAATGAATGAAGATACTTTAGGGTATTTAGATACATGAGAACGAAGAGAGCACGAGCCGATTAAAGATCACTTGAACAAGGCACCGGTAAGATCGGAGAATGATAACTGCAAACTGAGAATGAATAAATCTGAATTGATGGACTCCGGATGACAAACTGAGAAGACTCTTGAATAACTCCGGATGGATGAAAATAATTCTCACGATCAAAACAATTATGAGAGGATGGCAACAAGCTAGCACCATGAATCTTGAAGAGAATAGAGCAAGATTAAAGAGAAACTCTTCTTCGGTCTTCAAATGATGAGAATGACAACGAGAAACACCACCAAGAATTATTGAGGCACACCGGAAGAATCAAAAGCGAAGAAGTTGAGCCAACTATGAAAAGAATTTGAAAGATCTTGGAGAAAAGCATTTGACTGATGATAACTCATTCTTACGTCAAACTTGGAAAAGAATTTGAGATAGCTTTGGGAAAATAGAAGAGTCAGGTAAGATCCTGGGAAAAGACCTGTGGGTTAGGGCCCACTCAAAAGAACACCGTTGAAAAGATTTAAAAGAGATGTTGCACCGGTTGAATTAAATGACTTGAATGAGATACCAATCTCGAAAGAGCTTGAATGAATGCAGAGTGGAAACACGAATCTTCGAGATATCTTGAGCACTCCGGAACAATAGAATAGCGAGAAATGAATAAATATGAGGAGCACCGTCAAGAGAAGGTATTTGAGACGAGAAAAAAGGGGATATAATCGACAAATCTTGACTTGAATACACCGGAGAAGAGAAAGGAATGAGGAATGACGAACTTGAAGCTCCATTAGAATCTTCATGAGAATCACCGGATAAGAACATTGACGGAAAAGAATGGAGAAACTTCCCATCACTAAAATGGATACTCGATTAAGAAATCTGAGTCCTTGAAGAAAAAAGGGGTGGGAGGGCGGGAAAACAAAAACAACTTGGGACGGATGAAACAAACACCGTTGAGAGAACTGAGAGGTGATCTTGCGAATGTTGAAATGATCGGATCCACTTGAAGAGAAAGACGCTGGTTGAAGGATTGACATGACAATCTCGATTGTCGAGAAGGATTGGTATTCACATCGGAGTATGAGAACACCATTTCGGAAAGGTATGGAATCAACACTTGACATTGAAGCAACTCGAATACCACAACTCAAAACAAAAACAAAGGACTGGCTTGCAGAATAAGCCGGAACAAACATATGATAGAGATTCCGTCCGAAGTTTTCGTGGTGGGGCCTACACGGGCTCGAGTGTACAGCACCATCATGTACAAGGCAGTGCACATGACATACGAAGTGTCCCCGAGTCGGCATAGCCAAGGACTCTTTAAGACACAACGAGACCACTGTAAAAACGACCGTGGAAAGGCGGACCACTAGACGTCGAACCCCAATTTCATATCATACATCTGTCGAAAAGATATCCTAAGAGCTACTTGAATTCCCACCTATGAAACTCCCGAAATTTTCCGGTTATGCAATCAGGTGTTGGGGATACAGGGGAAGCATAATATCTCACCCAAACTAGCAAATCCTACATCCAGCTGTATCCATCCTTCAACACATAACCAAGAAACCTTCGGAAATCATCTACCTCAACCTTCGAAAAGCATCCGTTATACAAGTTATGGCAATACTCCCGAACTCCCGCCCCAGTACTGGGTGGCGTCGAGGTTATCTCACCAACGAACTGCATAAAAGAGATTTTCGATGTCGGCGTACTAAACTCAGGTATTCCAGAATTGCAACGATAAAATTATGATGACAACACCTCAGAGCTCAACTCCCCGGGACACTTCCACTAAACCCCTGACAGGAGGCACCAAGACAATGTTCTCATCATAAAACCATCGGAACGATTCCAAGATACCCGCGTGATCCTAAAATTTTTTAGTGAAATTTGAGAAGAGAAGAGTCAAAACTCTACGTCAGGATGCCTTACCAAAGCGATGAAGAGACTGGGGAGTAAAAAGAATTCCTAACTCTCCGATATATAATTCCTAAATGACTCAAAACATTTTTCTAGACACAACTCGGCTGCTAAAAACGATCAAGCAATGGGGCTCCTAAGGTCGGGGAAGGCTCTGATTACCAACTTGTAACGCCCTCGATGCGGCTATATCTCCCACGTGTCGAAGCACGACTTAGAGGCATAACCGCATTGAAAGCAATGTCGCAAGTGAGGTAATCTTCACACAACCCATGTAATACATAAGGGAAAGAGATACATAGTTGGCTTACAATCGCCACTTCACACAACTACATGAATAAAGCATTACATCATACAGATACAATCAAGGTCCGACTACGGAACCAAAATAAAAGAAGAACCCCAAATGCGACAAAGGTCCCCGATCGACCCCAACTGGGCTCCACTACTGATCAACTAGAACGAAACAACACAAAGGGCAAGATCTTCATCGAGCTCCTCCTTGAGCTTGGTTGCGTCATCTGCACGGACTCATCGGCACCTGCAAACTGGTTTTGGAAGTATCTGTGAGCCACAGGGACCCAGCAATCTCGCACCCGCGAGATCAAGACTATTTAAGCTTATGGGTAAGGATGGAGTAATGAGGTGGAGCTGCAGCAAGCGACTAGCATATATGGTGGCTAACATACGCAAATGAGAGCGAGAAGAGAAGGCAAAGCACGGTCGATAAAGTATGATCAAGAAGTGATCCTATAACAACCTACGTCAAGCATAACTCCAACAACCATGTTCACTTCCCGGACCCCGCCGGAAAGAGACCATCATGGTTACACACGCGGTTGATGTATTTTAATTAAGGTCAACTTCGGGTTTTCTACAACCGGACGTTAACAAATTCCCATCTGCCCATAACCGCGGGCACGGCTTTCGAAAGTTCAAATCCCTGCAGGGGTGTCCCAACTTAGCCCATGACAAGCTCTCACGGTCAACGAAGGAATAGACCTCCACCCGAGACATTCCGATCAGACTCGGTATCCCGGTACAACAAGACATTTCGACAGGGTAAAACTAAACCAGCAACACCGCCCGAATGTGCCGACAAATCCCGATAGGAGCTGCACATATCTCTTTCTCAGGGCACACTCAGATTGTCCTAGGTACGGGTAGGCCAGCCCAGAGTTGCCCCTGGTAGCCACCGGTAGCTGACAGGTGGACCAACACTCAGAGGAGCACTGGCCCGGGGGGGAGGGTAAAATAATGATGACCCTCAGGAGCGCGACTCCCAAGGGAAAAGAAAAGGCTAGGTGGCAAATGGTAAAACCAATGTTGGGCATTGCTGGAGAAGCTTTACTTAAGGCGAACTGTCAAGGGGTTCCCATTATAGCCCAACCGCGTAAGGGACGCAAAATCCGGGAACATAACACCGATATGACGGAAACTAGGGCGGCAAGAGTGGAACAAAACACCAGGCATAAGGCCGAGCCTTCCACCCTTTACCAAGTATATAGATGCATTAATTAAGTAAGATATATTGTGATATCCCAACAAGTAAACATGTTCCAACACGGAACAACATCTCCATGTTCCAACAAGGAACAAACTTCGATCTTCACCTGCAACTAACAACGCTATAAGAGGGGCTGAGCAAAGCGGTAACATAGCCAATCAACGGTTTGCTAGGACATGGTGGGTTAGAGGTTGAACATGGCAATTTGGGTGGCTGACAAGCAAGTGGTAGGCATCGTAGCATTGGCATGGCAAAAGAGCGAGCAAACTAGCATAGCAAAGATAGTAGTGATTTCGAGGGTATGATCATCTTGCCTGAAATCCCGCAAGGAAGAAGAACGAGTCCATGAAGAAGACAAACGGACGTAGTTGAACGGATCCTCACAAACGCGACGTTATCGGAACCAACCCGAAGAAACAATCACCGGAAAAGAAGCACACAACATAGTAAATAACCAACACATCAACATGGCATGATGCACAATCGAGTATGATGCATGTCCGGTTTAATGAAGCATGGCATGGCAAAGTGCACAAGCAGTTCTACAAATTAAGTGGAGATCAATATGCAACGAGTTGCATATTGACGAAACACCACAACAAGTTATTTAGTTTGATCTCGTTTATGTACTCAACAATATTAAATGTTGGTTAACATGGCAAGAGGGTGAAGCAAAGTAAAACTACCTATCTAGTCAAGTTTAAATGAGGCCGGAAGCAACGAACAACAATTCCGGAAACTCCCCATATGCATATTTTAGATTAGGTCCTGTTCTGCCCTAAACACAATTTTGGAGTTGTTTAAAATGCAAATAAAGGTCACCATGATAAACTAGGCAAAATTCTACCCCATTTACATATAAAGTTTATTAAAATTGGAGTTACGGTTATTTAGTTATGAAATATAGCATTTTAGCATGGCATAGGAGCAAATTAATGCAAACAGCATTTTTATCATCTCAAACATAGATGAAAGTTGGATATTATTAAACTACACAAATTTCTGAGCAAGTTTCATATATAAAACATTTTAATCCGATGCACGGTTCTTGAGTTATTAAATGCATGAACTAGGGGGACTAAACTGCAAAACTGGCTGACTCAGGATAATAGACAAAATCGCAACAGGAAAAAAAAACATGCATCGGGCCGAAACTGGGCAGCCCAACAGGCACAGGGGAGAAGGGGCGCTGGGGTCGGCTCACCCTTGGGCCTGGCCCGGTAGCAGGAGCGGCCTGGCAGGGGGCACGCTGGCGCGCGGAGAGAGGGCAGGCCGAGGCGGCGCTGGGCCTTGGCGCCCGCGGCAGGAGGCGAGGCCGGCGTTGCTGGGCCTTGGCGCGCTGCACTGGGCCGGAGGCGAGGCCCACGCGGAGGGTCAACGGCTCGAGCGGGGATCTGGTTCCCGATCCATGGCGGCGACGGCGCACCGGGTTCCCGACGAGGGCGGAGGGCACGACGACGGCCGGAGAGCGACGGGGAGCGCCGGGGATGGATAGATCCGGGCGGTGGCTCACCGGATCCGGTGCGGAAATGGTGGGAGCGGCTCGGGACGATGAGCTTGACACCTCGTCGCCGGCGAGCACCTGCGGGAGAGAGAGAGGCCGTGAGAGAGACCAGGGAGGGAGGAGCAGAAGGCGGGGCCGGCGCAAGCTCACCGCGGCGGCGATGGGGATCTGCGGAGGAGGCCGAGCGAGGCCGCGGGTAGGCGGCGGCGACGAGATGGGCTCGCGTGGGCCCGATCTGGGTCCCGCGGGCCGGCGGCGAAGTGGGGCGGCGCGGTGCCATGTGGCGCGCGCGGGTTGGACGAGGGCGGTGGCCGGCTGAGGTGTCGGCCTCTGATTGGCTGGAGTGAGGTGGCGCGCGGGGGCGGACATGTCTGGTGCAGCGCGGACGCGTCCGGTGGCGCGGGGAGGAGTGGATCTAGGGTTTAGACTGCGAAATGATCCGAAATTTCGGGGAGGGGTGCTCTTTTATAGGTAGAGGGAGCTAGGAAGCTCCAAATGAGGTGCGGTTTTCAGCCACGTGATCGTGATCGAACAACCGAGATGATGGAGCAGAGTTAGGTGGGTTTTGTGTCAAAATGGAAGGGTGTTGGGCTGCATCACACACGAGGCCTTCTCGGTCCCTCGGTTAACCGTTGGAGTATCAAACGAAGTCCAAATGGTACGAAACTTGACAGGCGGTCTACCGGTAGTAAACCAAGGCCGCTTGACAAGTCTCGGTCCAATCTGGAAATGTTTAATCCCCACACAAGAAAGAAAGGTAGAAATGATCACCAGAGGAGAACGAAGCGCCGGAATGCAAAACGGACAACGGGGAAAAAGCTCGGATGCATGAGACGAACACGTATGCAAATGAAATGCGCATGATGACATGATATGAGATGCATGACACGCAAGCAATGACAACGCAACAACAGCGAATAACTGCACGACACCTGGCACATCGGTCTCGGGGCGTTACACATGATTGCTGCGGCATCTCGCTTGGCAGCTATTCCGATGGAGGGTGACTCACTGGCGGTGGTTGAAACGCGACGAGCCAGGTATCTTCTTCAAACCGCTATTGTGCAGCAGCAGGCTTATTCCTACAGCCGAGACAGGATACATTCAACCCCCCGTCCGAGCAAGAGCTAGAGCAGGCACACTAATGAACCAGCTGTGTGAAGCAGTGCGCGGCACCGTGATGCCCCTCGAGGGCCTAATCTGGTGTGCGGCGGTATGAATGCTCAGGATGTGGTGAACAACGACAGAGCGTGACGGGAGGCAGAGTTAGCAGCACAATTGGCAGCATAGTATGCGAATCAACCCACTCCGGTTCAACCAGTGGCATCAGTTGAACGTGGATTGGCTTTTAGCTCTTAGGGGGTGCCGTGCCTCACCCCAGCTCCGCGTAATGTGCGACTACCCAAGGATTTCAAGGGTCCACGTAAAGTGCCTAATTATACTGCCGATCAACCCCCCGAGGCGTGGGTTGAAAGTTATGAGATGGCAATGGGGATGCTAGATGTAGATGAAGCGGCATGTGCAAAATACTTCACCATGATGTTGGACGGAACGGCTCGCACCTGGCTAAAAAGTTTGCCTATTAACTCGATCAGTTCATGGGATGAGTTGAAGGCCCGGTTTATCGCAAACTTCAAGGATACGTGCAAACAACCCATGTCGATTGTGGATCTGGCTGCTTGTGTCCAAGGAGAGAATGATTCAACAACACATTGGGTACGCCGGGTTTCGGAAATCCTGCACTCGTCGGACCGCATCAAGGCTGACTCGGCAATTATAACGTTGGAGGGCAATTGCCGGTTTAAGTCGTTGAAGATGAAGTTGGGACGGCTCAAGCGTCATTGCAATGATATGGGAACGCTCATGGCAGCTCTGGTTAAGTATGTCGATTCTGATAATACCAAGGATCCCGAGTTTGACGAAGAGAAGCCAGAGAAGGGAAAGAAGAATGTCGGCGCAAAAGGACAGGATAACCGGACTGGCCATGGGAATAACGGTAAGTGCAAGGCAGACAACAATTCTGATTTTGTGGCTAACACCAATGTTCAGGGCAATAATCAGCGCCGTAAGGGTAAACCGCCCCCGCGGGGCGAAGGATCAGGGATGAATCTGGAGCGTCTATTGAACCAGCCTTGTCCAAAGCACGGGACACAAGAAAAACTGGCTACACATTTATGGAAAGTTTGCTTCATTACGCGAGAGTTTAAAAATTCAGATCTCTTCCGGTATGATCATGGACCGATCGGCGGTTCAGGACCCGGGGTTTCACGGGCCGGGTTACGGTGGAGGTAATTTCGGTTTAGGTTTTCAGGGTAACCAAGGTGGAAAGGGCAATCAAGGCAATTAGAGCAACCAAGGTGGTTATAATCAACAGGGGAATCAGCAACAACAGCAATCGGGTTACCAAAGCAACCCGAAGCAGTTAAATGGTGGACAGTATCATGTCTTCATCACCTGTCTGTGCAAACGCCATAAAAGGGCAGTAAACTCTGTTGAACCGGCGGTTCCCCGTTATCTGCGCTGGTCTGAACAGCCTATTGTTTGGAGTCGGGAGGATCATCCACCCCGGGTTGATAATCCTAGCCATCTAGCTTTGGTGGTCGCACCACAGGTTGGAGGTTATAATCTCCCCAAAGTACTCATGGATGGAGGGAGCAGTATCAATATCTTGTATTATGAAACCTTCCGGCGTATGGGGTTAACAGATAAGAATCTTAAACCGTCAAACACCGTTTTTCACGGTGTGGTACCTGGCAAATCAGCTTACCCGGTCGGTAAGATAGCTCTAGAGGTGGTTTTTGGAGACGATCATGATTCAAGGTCCGAGACATTGACCTTTGAAGTGGTTAAGATCAGAAGTCCATACCATGCCCTGTTTGGACGGCCGGTTTATGCTAAATTCATGGCAAAATCGTGTTATGTTTATCTGCAGCTCAAGATGCCGGGTTATAAGGGGACCATCACGGTTCATGGTAGCCGCAAGATTGCTCTGGAGTGCGAGGAAGGTGATGCGGCTTATGCTGAATCAGTTTGCGCGACGGAGGAGTTGAAGTTCTATAAAGACAATGTTGATCCGACAGATATGACTTCTCTGAAGAAGCCCACTACAGAGCATGATCCGACATTGAAGTTTAAATTGGCTGATGAGACTAAATTGGTTGTCCTGGCGATTCATCCAAGTAGTTCAGCATCAGCGTCAACTTGGATCCGAAATAGGAAAGCATGCTCATCGAGTTCATCCGTGAGAACTGGGACATCTTTGCATGGAAACCATCTGACATGCCAGGTGTACCGAGGGAACTCGCTGAGCATACTCTTAATATTGATCCGAAGTTCAAACCGGTCAAACAATTTCTTCGCCGTTTTAATAAAGAGAGCCGCAAGGCCATTGGTGAAGAAGTAGCCCGGCTATTGGCGGCAGGGTTTATAGTGGAGGTGTTTCACCCTGAGTGGTTGGCTAATCCGGTGCTGGTACTTAAGAAAAACGGCACTTGGCGTATGTGTGTGGACTACACAGACTTGAACAAAGCTTGCCCAGCTGATCCCTTTGCCCTCCCTCATATTGATCAAATCATTGATGCTACGGCAGGTTGTGAGCGTTTGAGTTTCCTGGATGCGTATTCGGGTTACCATCAGATCAAAATGGCAGTTAAGGACCAGGAGAAGACAACTTTTATAACTCCTTTTGGAGCCTTCTGTTATGTATCTATGCCTTTTGGGCTCAAGAGTGCTCAGGCGACTTATCAACGGTGTGTGCAGAATTGCCTCCATAATCAGATTGGGCGTAATGTTCATGCTTATGTGGATGATATCGTGGTGAAATCCAGAAAAGAAGAGACACTCATAACTGATTTGCAGGAAACTTTTGATAACCTGAGGGTTTATAAGATGATGCTCAATCCGGCTAAGTGTGTTTTTGGTGTACCGGCTGGCAAGCTCTTGGGTTTTCTGGTGTCCAACAGGGGCATTGAGGCTAACCTAGAAAAGATCAAGGCTATCACATCCCTGGCTAAACCGGCGTGTATTAATGACATTCAAAGATTGGCGGGTCGGATTGCAGCACTGAGCCGGTTTATCAGCCGGTTGGGAGAGAAGGCGATCCTGCTTTATCAGATGATGAAGAAAACAGACAATTTTGTTTGGAGTGATGCTGCTGATGCGGCGTTTGAGGATTTGAAGAAGCAGTTGGCCGAGCCGCCCGTCCTTGCTACCCCCATTGATAAAGAACCATTGCTTTTATATGTGGATGCTAATGCCCGAGCTGTCAGCGTGGCTATCGTGGTGGAGCGCAAGGAGGCTGGTAAGGTATATCCGGTTCGACGACCGATTTACTATTATCAGTGAGGTGCTTATAGATTCCAAACAGAGATACCCCCAGTGGCAGAAGCTGGTGTATGGAGTGTTTATGGCGAGCCGAAAGCTCAAGCAATACTTTCAAGGCCATCCCATCACTATGGTTAGTTCTGCTCCATTGGGGGACATCATTCAAAACAAGGAGGCAATTGGCCGGGTTGCTAAGTGGGCTATTTAGCTTGGGCCTCACGGATTGAAATACATGCCTCGCACTGCTATCAAGTCCCAAGTGCTCGTAGACTTCATCAACGACTGGATGGAGTTACAGGTACCGGAGGATAAACCGGATAACACATACTGGACTATTCACTTTGATGGATCCAGACAATTGGAAGGCTCGGGGGCCGGAGTTATCCTTACTTCCCCTCGAGGTGACAAATTTTGTTATGTTCTCCGCTTAATGTTTCCCTGTACTAACAATGCAGCTGAGTATGAGGCTTTGCTCCATGGTCTGCGGATGGCTAAGGAGATGAACTTAATCAGGGTACATTGCTTTGGTGACTCCGATTTAGTGGCTCAGCAAGTATCCGGTATGTGGGACTCCAAGGACCCACTCATGGCGGCTTATCGGCGAGAGGTGGACGTTATTGCTGGTCATTTCAAAGGTTATCAAGTCGAGCACATTGATCGGCGCAAAAACAAAGCAGCAGATGCTTTAAGCCGGCTTGGGTCCCAGCATAAACCGGTGCCGCCTAATGTTTTTCTGGATGTTTTGCATAATCCGTCAGTCAAGGTACCAACGGAGGAGGATCTGGCGATTCCTGATCCGGAGACTCAACTGGTGGCAGTTCTTCATGCTATCCCAGATTGGACGTTGCCGTACCTGGCGTACATGAATCGGGGCGAGTTACCAGAAGATGAAGTTTTAGCCAAACAGATAATCTGACATTCTAAGTCCATGGCTATTGTCAATGGCGAGTTGCACCACTGCAGTGTCTGAGGGGTGTTTCAACGTCGTGTTTCTTCTGAGGAAGGTTGTGAGATCTTGCGTGAAATCCACAAAGGTGATGTGGTCATCATGCCGGTTCAAAATCCTTGGTGGCTAAGGCTTTCCAGCACGTTTTTTACTAGTTAACAGCTCATGCTGATGCGGAAGATCTGGTCCGAAGGTGTGATGGCTGTCAGAAGTTTGCACGTCGAGCTCATGTTCCGGCTCAGGAGTTGAGGATGATTCCAATTACCTAGCCGTTTGCAACTTGGGGGCTGGATATGGTTGGGTCTTTTAAGAGATCCAAGGATAAGAAACCCACCTCCTAGTGGAGGTTGATAAATTCACCAAGTGGGTGGAGGCAGAGCCAGTGAGCAAGTGTGATGCGGCCACGGTGGTTCAGTTCATGAAAAAGGTGATCCTGCGGTTTGGCTTTCCACACAGCATTATAATAGATAATGGCACGAATCTCTCCAAGGGAGCTATGGAAGAGTTCTGTCAACGTGAGCACATCTGACTTGATGTGTCGTCGGTAGCCAACCCCCAATCTAATGGTCAAGTGGAGAGAGCTAATTAGGAAATCTTAAAGGGTATCAAGCCCCGGCTTATGGTCCCTTTGAAGCGGATGACGGGTTGTTGGGTGGACGAGTTACCTTCCGTTCTATGGAGTATTAACACCACCCCCAATAGATCTACGGGTTACACACCCTTCTTCATGGTCTATGGAGCAGAAGCAGTTCTCCCAAGTGATATATGTCATGACTCGCCCCGAGTGGCAGCTTATGTTGAAGCGGATAATGAAAGAGCACGCTGGGATGCCTTGGACCTGTTGGATGAACAACGAGATATTGTGGCAGCTCGCTCGGCGATTTATCAGCAAGACCTGCGGCGTTATCATAGCTGCCGGGTTAAAACCAGGACTTTCCAAGAAGGCAACTTGGTGCTCCGGCTTATCCAGGATCAGAGTGACATGCATAAGTTATCTCCACCTTGGGAAGGACCCTTTGTGGTCAGCAAGAATTTGAACAACGGGTCATACTACCTCATCGATGTTCGAGAGCACAAAGACTCACGCAAATCAGAGGAGGAGACTCATCGGCTGTGGAATATAGCTCATCTTCGGCCTTACTACACCTGAGCCATAGGCTCCCATTATGTACATATTTTGACAATGTATATATTATAATCAATATAATAAACCGGCATCCTTGCTACAAGCAGGGCCTCTGCCGTTTCTTTCAATATTTCTTGGTTACAAGGGGGCTTATGCTTATACAGTGACGTCCTATTTGTTCATTAAACCGACTATCATGCCACAACAAACTTGGGAGCTTCACACCCAAGGGGCCAAAGAGAGTTTTGTTGCTAAGAACAACTCAAACATAGGCACCCATTGAGCACAGCTCACAAAGTTACTTGGGGGCTCTTTGTGCAAAGCAACAAAGAGTTTGAAAGGACCCTTGTAATAGGCTATCAAGCCACGGCTTGGAAGCCTGGTGTATTCACCTAAAACCCCGGGTTAACCTTCCTTCATCAAGTAAGCCACTCCTGTCCAGGTAATCCTGGTATGACCCGCCGAATGTTTGACAAGTCAATCTTATACAGACCCTGAACTTGTCAAAGTTAAACCGACGATTGGTTAATTGGAGGCCCATCTTAGAAGGCTTTGTCAAATTGTTCAACTCAGCGGCCTGGCAGCCCATGAAAAGCCTCGAATTTGGGCCTGGCAGCCCTTGAAAAGCATCGACTCTAAATTTTTATTTGATTTTATTTTTGCAAAGTTTTCTCTCTTTTGATAAGGTTTTAAGGTAAACCGGCGTCCATTGACCCGGCCTGACTATAAGTCATTTTATCAGTCCGGTATTTCTTAACCCGGCACAAGTTTTCAACTATCAGTTATTGCTACAAACTCAATTGTAAACTGGAGTTCTCTTAGCCCGGTATGGCATTGACTATAAGTCGCCAGGATGATCATCCAGTGTTTACCATAACCCGACATGGTTTATTATGCACCAGCACAACATGGTGGAGTTATCAACACTCAAGATTTGGGTTGTCACCCTTACTATGCAAGTTGATAAACCAACGATGTGATTCAATATCACAGGTATGATATATTTCATATTTCATTGCCTTACAACCTTGGTTATAAAAACTCTGGTTCTGTATTGGGTATCATAACCCGTCCGGTGGTAAACTGCCAGGGCACATTTAAGTTTCTCAAATGCAGAAAAGCAGGATTTTATGAAAATACTCAGGCACATGAGCAAGCATAGCAACAATTATGACGGATTACACAGTGTCATGTAGTAGTTCATGATGGCAGAAGATCAAAGTATTTCAACTAGCCTATTACAAGGTGCTTTGATGCCCAAAAGAATAATTGTTTGTTGCCCAGAACGCAATCTGCAGAAATAAAGTCGGCTGCCGGATTATGATTCGTCACCAGGTTGACGTGAAGTTTATGGATCATCTTGCATTGGTTCAACCTCCTCCTCCCCACCCAGTGGCTGGAAGTCAATGGTGGCCCAATCAATCCCGGTTAAAGCTTGGAAGACAGCTTCGTTGCTTATAAGATTGGACGGTTCAACGTCAGGGGCATAAGTGTGTTTACGGATTGGCGGGATAAGATTCTGCACTTCTTTCACAGATGCATCAACCCGTTTGTTGTATGCATCGTAGTTGGACCGGTGGACAGACAAGTCAACTTCTTCGGCCAATTTGCTTGCAAGCAGGCGCATCTCCTTTGTCAAGGCTTTGAGAGCTTCACTATCAAATTCTGACCCGTCTTCTTGTTGGCTAGGATAGCCCTTTCCGATATCTTCCAGATCAAGATCAGCTATCCAAGCTTTGGCCCGAGCTAGTGCTGATAGAGCACCAGCCCTTGCAGCAGATCGCTTTACCTCTTCTATCTCGGCAGGTGTCATAGATAATTTGGCCAATGTATCCTTGATCAAGGTTGGCGGCGGTTTATTGTATGAGGCTGCGCAGATGACTCGTTGAGCACCGGTATACAGTTGTTCTATCAAAGTATAGGCTGCTTTCAACTTTTTACGCATGTCTGAGCCCAGATGAGCAACACGACTACCTGCAACGGTTGAAGAACTTGCTGTTAAACCGGCAGAGTCAAAGATGTTTAAGAACGGCTCTTACAAAGAGTACTTACCGAATATAGCAGAGGTCATAGCATTGACCTAACGCTTTAAACCAGTTAGCTCTTCTGCCATCGGTTTAAGAGCGGCTTCAGCATCCTCAGCCCGTTTTACCAGAGCAGCCCTTTCAGTTTCCCATTCTGCCCGCTCACTTTTCAAGCCATCCTTTAATTGCTCCATGGCAGTTAAAGCGCCTTTCAATTCATCTTTGGCTTTGGAGGTTTCTGCTTGCTGGGACTTGATATTTGCTTGAAGATCGGCAATTTGGGAATCTTTGTTGCTCAAGTTAGCCTGCAGAAGACGGATAATAAAGTTGTTACTATTTTCTAAAAAAGTCCCAAGCACATAACAAGTTATACACTTGGCACTTGGGGGCTAATGCGGATTGCTTTTCTTTAACTGATATTTTAAGTCCCAAGGCTCAATACAAGTATTAATCTTGGCACTTGGGGCCTAATGCTTAATTGATCTGATAAACCGGACGTGAAGGAATTCAACAAAGATAAGCTTTGCAACAAAAAGTCCCGGTTCATCTTGAAGAGATAAACCGGCCCTTGGGGGCTACACAGTTGAAGTCTTTTTTTATCAGAAGTCCCGGTTCATCTTGAAGAGATAAACCAGCCCTTGGGGGCTACACAGTGGAAGTCTTTTTTATCAAAAGTCCCGGTTCATCTTGAAGAGATAAACCGGCCCTTGGGGGCTACAAAGGAGTTGATATAAAGCACAAAGAAAAATTTATAAAGTGTTTTGAATAGAAGTTACCTCATAGCGCTCCTTCATCTAATTGACTAAACTGGCCTCATAATCACGACTTGTATATAGGCGGTTTAGATATCCAGAGTGAAGTTCCTGAGCATTGAGATGAGCACAGCTTGACAAATCAGTCTTCCATTTGCCTTTCTCCACAGCAGCAGATTCCGCTTTGGCACTATGCTTTGACAAAGCGACATGGTTGCCAGGAGAAGTGTGGCCAAAACCGGTAATCACCACATTATCGGTCTTGCCATCAACAATTTCATCTGTGTTGGACGGTTTAGTAGCGGCTCTTGCTGGGCTTGGAGGATTAGCAGTTGGACTTGGTGGACTGGCAGCTGGGCTTAGAGGATCAGCACGAGGACTAGCCGGGTTAACTTCTGGCGAATCAACATAGGTGTCCTGACCTTGTGGCATAGGATCATCCAGAGCAATATCAGTATCTCCATCAGCAGCTTCTGAGGTACTCTCCGGTTGAAAAGACGGATTCTCTTCTGTGGGAGTACTCAGTTTGGCTTTTTTGCTGAGTCGGGCTTTGGCGCTGCAAGTAACAAACAGAGGTTAATATGGTAAACCGGTGCAAGAAAGCAAAACTAAAATTACCATGCTTACCCAGGGACGGTCTTGAGGGGAGGTATCTGTGTGGTTGATTAGTTGCCAGAGGATGAATTGGAAGTGCCCTGATAATTGGAATCAGACAGATTAAGAGGGTATCAGAAGTAACCCGCTTTGGGATAAGATTTGTTAGAAGTACAAGAGACCTCTGCACGGCGCTTTTGAACTGGTGTGTCTGGTAAACCGGAGGAGGTGACTTGTTGGCCACTGTGCTGGGTTGTGCGACGAGCTTCAGGGTACTGTGTCTTCAAAGAAAAGTGTGGATCCAAATGAGTAAGAGGATGTGAACATTTCACTTTTCGGACTGCGCGACGGAGTTTTCGTACTGGCACAAGATCTGAATTGGAGGAAAGGGAGATTACCTCTATGTGGTCAGCACGGTTGGCTTCCGCATCATCCTGATAATGATCATTGTCAATAAAATGCATGAAAAATGAACCAAGGGAGTCAAGTTCTACCTCTGGTTCCGAGTCATCAACATCTTCGGGCGAATCAGAGGTCTCGGCGGTTTTCTTCTTTGCTGGCCTCTTTGTGGCCTTGCTCTTAGCACGAGGAGCTCTCACCGGTTTGTCTTGTGGTTTCACCGGTTTGTCTTGAGTTTTCCTCTTCCAGAATGGATCTTTGTCTTGTAAGGATAAACAGAAGGCTATCAGAAAGTGTTAAAAGGGGGACGGATTAAAAAGCAGAAAGATAAATTCTTATAGCTGGCAGTTTGTTAGAGGCATAAAAGGGACGCAGCCCGGTCTTGCTGCACTCAGATATCGGTTCATCTAGCATCTTTTTGACAGACACAGTGATCTCATCATCAGTCATCTGTATTTCAGTGTGCCGTTGAGGATCCTTGACATCCCTAGTATATTCGTACATTAATCTGGTGTGATGGCTTAAGGGTAAGATACCCCATGAAACCCAACAACGGACAAGGTCAATACCGGTTAAACCGTTTGCCATAAGAGCCCGGAGCTTAGAAAGATGTGGTGCATATGTTGATCGTTCTCTGGCAGTAAGCCGTTGAGGCAGTGGATGTTCATTGTTGAGCCGGTAAGCATGATAACCCGGCAGAGGATTTTCATCATCAGGAGCAGTGTTCCGGCAGTAGAACCACGTCTGATTCCAATCCTTGGGGTGGCTGTGATGTTTGGCATGAGGAAAATTGACTTCTTTCCTTTTTTGAATCGACACCCCACCAAGTTCACATGGGGGAAATGACATGGCGGTTTACAAGGATCATAGGAAGATGTTCAAAGAATTTTTTCTAAGTATTGAAGATTGACATGAACAGGTTCAAATCAATCTGGGGCCTAATGGTGGGGATATAACTACTGAGTGTAAACCGCCCAGGAGGGGCCGGTTTAGGCTCATCCGTATTGAAGCCCATGAAGACAAGGAGTATGGCGCTCTACCATTGAAGCTTAGAGCCCAGGGCCCAAAGGCGGTTTAGAGCCCATAAACGTAAACCAGCATGACATGTATAAACTTGTGTTGTAAGTTAGGAAAGGTAGAAACCGAGCCAGACACTTGTATGAGTCGGCCTCGGTGTTCTGTAAATCACCGGGCATCAACCTGTGTATATAAAGGGACGACCCGGTGGCAGTTTAGGAACAAGAAACAACAACTCGAGAGATAGGTAAAGCGGATTCGCTCCCTGCTCATCGAGACCCCATCAATCCCATAACAACTGGATCGTAGGCTTTTACCTTCACCGCAAGGGGCCGAACCAGTATAAACTTCCCATGTCCTTTGTCCCGGTTTAACCCCTTTTTGCTAACCTAGTTGTGAAGGCTCCACGACTAAGTCCTCCTGCTAGGACATCTGACATGTTAATTCCACGACAAACCGGATATTAACAAATTCCCATCTGCCACATAACCGCGGGCACGTCTCTCGAAAGTTTATACCCTACAGGGGTGTCCCAACTTAGCCCATCACAAGCTCTCATGGTCAACGAAAGATATTCCTTCTCCCAGGAAGACCCGATCAGTCTCGGAATCCCGGTTTACAAGACATTTCGACAATGGTAAAACAAGACCAGCAAAGCCGCCCGAATGTGCCAACAAATCCCGATAGGAGCTGCACATATCTCATTCTCAGGGCACATCAGATAAGTCAAGCTACGAGTAAAACCAACCCTCAAGTTTCCCCGAGGTGGCTCCGCATGTTGCTTGGTTCGGACCAACACTCGAAGGAGCACTGCCCCCGGGGGGGGGGGGGGTTAAATAAAGATGACCCTCGGGCTCCGGAAACCCAAGGGAAAAAGGCTTAGGTAGGCAAATGGTAAAACCAAGGTTGGGCCTTGCTGGAGGAGTTTTATTCACAGCGAACTGTCAAGGGGTCTCATAAATCACCCAACCGCGTAAGGAACGCAAAATCAAGGAACATAACACCGGTATGACAGAAACTAGGGTGACAAGAGTGGAACAAAACACCAGGCATAAGGCCGAGCCTTCCACCCTTTACCAAGTATATAGGTGCATTAATTAAATAAGAGATATTGTGATATCCCAACATAATCCTGTCCATCATGGAGCAATCTTTGACTTCACCTACAACTAACAACGCTATAAGAGGCTGAGCAAAGTGGTAACATAGCCAAGCAATGGTTTGCTAGGAAGGGTGGAAAGGTTAGAGGCTGACATGGCAATTTGGGAGGCTTGAAGAGCAAATGATAGGTAGCACAGCATAGAACGAAGCAACTAGCATAGAAATGATAGTAGTGAGATCCAGGGTGATGGTCATCTTGCCTGAAATCCCGCTAGGAAGAAGAATGAGTCCATGAAGAAGATGAAGCCACGAAGACGAACCAAGCGTAGATGAACGAATCCTCACAATTGCAACGAAACAGGAACTAACGAGAAGGAGCACAACCGGAAAGAAGCAAACAACAAGGTAAACACACAACACATAGACATGTCATGATGCACATCCAAGCATGATGCATGACAAGGCTACAAGCAGCTACTCATGGCAAGAGATGATGCATACAAGAGCAACACATCAAAGCAAGTTTAAGTGAGGCCGGAAACAACATATAACAAATCCGGTAAGTCCTCATATGCAAATTTCGAAATTGATCCAGATCTGAATAAACCTTATGTTCAAGTTGTTAAACAGCAAGTTAAGATGCACCAAGATGATCTACACGAAATCCTAGTCAAGTTACATATAAAGTTCATTTAGTTCGGAGCTACGGCCTAGAAGATATGAGCAAAACAAGTTAAACATGGCATAGATGCAAAATACATTCAAACATCAAGCAAACACCCTCAAAATATGGATGCAACAAGATAAGATGAAACTACATGCAATTCTAAGCAAGTTTCATATAAAGCACACTCAAAACGGGGCAACGGTTCAACACATACACATGAAACAAGTTTAAAGGACAAGCTGTCCAAAACAGCAACTAGGCATCTAGCAAGCATTAAAACAATATGCTAGAGCTCCTCAACATGAAAAAAAGGCATGGACATGATGTACAGGTAAAGCATGACAAAACATGAACACTGAGCTATCTCCAGAAATCACTAGAACATGCTCAAAAGGACATGGCAAGATTGCAAATAATAACAGTTTCACAGACTTAGCAGAAATCACTGGACATGGCGGAAATAACATCAGGTTGCAATGTTTAGAGCTATCAAATAACATTCTACAGGAACTTATCATGGCAAACAAAGGCATGGCATGCTAATAATAAAGACAAAGAACAAAACTCCCTTACTGAACTAATTCCAAAGATCAACAGAAAAGATGGTAGGATCCATGCAAACATAGCGAGTGATATGACAGGTTCAGAATAACAGTACATGGCAGGAACAACAATAAGTAGGCATGTTGGTGAGCTTTTACAACTCACCACAAAGCAATACATGGAATGACAAGGTGACCAACAGTAAGAAGACACATTTATGGAGCTAAACATGGCAATAGAATAGTCATAGGGTGCATAGATCACTAGCAAAGCACATGGCAAAACTGAACTTAATGTTAATAGGCTGACAACAATATTATTTAGCAATTTTGGAGCATGATAACAACAATCTACGACAAGCCATAATTTCAACCGAGGGCATGGATGGATAGAGTACAACATGTAGAATAAAACATCCTTAGTGAACATTTCCAGATTATGCATAGAATGACTTGTAGCAGCAGATTTACATAGCATCATGATATAACAGATTCAACCTAGCAAAACAGTAACAACAAGTACCCTACTTCACAAGCTTGATGCACTCACTACAAGGCACAAAAAATACATGGATTGCATCACTGTAAAGATGGCATGACTATGCTCCTAAAACATGTAGACATGATGCACACAAGATGTACACACAAAATGCAACGAAAAAAACAAAACAACAAGTTATAACAGTCTCAACAGGTTAACATCATATAGCACTCTTGCAACGATAATTACGGCATCAATACAAACTCAAACAAGCATGTCACAGTGGAATGAAATGATGAGAATCTCACAATGAACGTTTTCACATATCATGCACGCAAAACGGAGCATCGAGAATCAAGTTATGATAGACCAAAGTATGAAACATGAAGTTTGAAAATCTGGGACTTGGGCATATTTCACCTCGCAGAAAAACTGGATGGAGCCGTACTGGGACGAGGAGGAGCATGGACGACGCGGTGCAGCGGCTGTTTGGATCGTGGGGCGGGTGGATCTCGTCCCACCCGCTGGATCCGACGACGAGGCGGCCAGCAACGAAGGCCGGAGGATGGGGCGGCGCCAGAGGACAATGGGGGAGGGTCGCCGGCAGGTCGGGGCAGCGGGTCGGGGAGGGTCGAGGCGCTGGAGAGGCAGGGTGGCGGGCTCATGTCGCCGGTGATGGAAGCAGGGGCGGCGCAGCCCTCTGGTGACCGGAGGCGAGGTCGCCGGAGGCTGGTGCGGTGGTCGGCGGCCGGGCGGATGCAAGGCGGCGGGGTCGGGCGCGAGCACGGGGCGCGGGGCGGCGCGCGCGGGCCTTGGCGCGCCGCGCCTGGGCCCGGCGGGCCGCGGCGGCGGGAGGCGGCGCGAGGACAGGTGGCGGCTCGGGAGTGGCTGGCGGCGGCGGCGATGCTAAGGTGGCGGCGGGCCACTGGTCGGAGCGACGTGGCTGGCGGCCGTGGACAAATCCGGCGGCGGGCGGACATGTCCAGTGGCGCGAGGGGAGCGAGTCTAGGGTTTGGACTGGGAAAAATGAAAGGGGAGGGCATATTTATAGCTAGAGGGAGTTAGGAGAGTCCAAATGAGGAGCGGTTTTCGCCCACACGATCACGATCCAACGACCGAGAGCATGGAGGGGGTTTGGATGGGCTCATGGGCTGTGGTGAAGAGGGGCTGGGCTGCAAAGAGAGAGGGGTTTCGGGGTTACATGGTTAACCGTTAGGGCGTTAAACGACCTCCAAATGGAACGAAAATTGACAGGCGTTCTACCTACTCTAAAACAACACCGCACGCCAAGTTTCATCCCATTTCGAGAACATTTTTATGCCACTCACGAGATGAGGTCTGAGAGATGCAACGGGTGCGTGTGAGAGTGTCGGATCGCGAATCGGACAACGGGAAAAATGACCGGATGCAAGTTTTGAAAAACATGCAAATGAAATGCAGATGATGACATGGCAAAATGCAACACGCAAGCAGATGACATGGAAACAACGACGAATAGCTGGAAGACACCTGGTGCATCGGATCCGGGGCGTTACACATGGCCTCCCTCCTGGATGGGGAGAGGTTCCCCCTCTGGTCCTTGGCCTTCATGGCGATGATGGCCCCTCCGAGATCCTTCCCCATGGCCTCCGGTGATGATGGCCCCCTCCAGCAGGGTGCCAGAGAGGGACTAGATTAATTTCTCGTGGCTATAGAGGCTTGCGGGTGCGGAACTTCCGATCTAGGTTATTTTCTGGAGGTTTGGGTATTTATAGAAGAGGTTGGCGTCAAGGACAAGTTAAGGGGCCCCACAGGGAGTCCACAAGGCACAGGGGCACGACCCAGGGGGGGGGGGGGGGGGGGCGCCCCCACCCTCGTGGAGCCCACAGGACTCCCCTCCGGTAGATTTTTGTTCCAATATTTTTTATATTTTCCCAAAAAATCTCCGTTGATTTTCAGTGCATTCCGAGAACTTTTATTTCTGCACAAAAACAACACCATGGTAGTTTTGCTGAAAACAGCGTCAGTCCGGGTTAGTTCTAATCAAATCATATAAAACTATTCTAAACGTGGCATGAATACTTCATAAATTATAGATACTTTGGAGACGTATCAGCATCCCCAAGCTTAATTCCTGCTTGTCCTCGAGTAGGTAAATGATAAAAGAAATAATTTATGAACTGTGAATGCTAGCAAGCACTTAAGTTTGATCAATGATAGTTTCAATCACTTTTTCTAGCATCATTATATATCATAACAGTAGCTCAACTCATAAAACTTTTCATGATCAAGTAACAAGCTATTCACAAGTTAAAGTATAGATCATAAACTTTCTTGAAAACTAACAAACCATGCTCTTAGTCATCAAACAATTGCAATTCATCTTATTTTTGGGAAGGGTCTATGTAAGAGCTTTGGTTCAGCAAACTCCAGATACTCAACTATCATTTAATCTTTCACAATTGCTAACACTCATGTGATATTTATGGTTTCAAAGTTTCAATCGGACATAGAGAAAGATAGGGGCTTATAGTTTCGCCTCCCAACCTTTTACCTCAAGGGTAATGTCAACAATAATAATTTATGAAAACCTACATCCAAGTGGATATATATATCCGGATCGCTCCAACACAAAGTGCTTGCCAAAGGAAAAAGTGTAAAAAGGAAAGGTGATGATCACCATGACTCTTGTATAAGGGTAGAAGATAAAAGTAAAAGGTAGGCCCTTCGCAGAGGGATGCATAGGTTGTCATGCACTTTTATGGTTGGATGCACAAAATCTTAATGCAAAAGAACATCACTTTATATTGCCGCTTGTGATAAAGACCTTTATTATGCAACCTGTTGCTTTTATTTCTTCCCTCACAAGTTCGTATAAAGCTTATTTTCTTCACACTAATAGATCATACATGTTTAAGAAGCAATTTTTATTGCATGCACGATGACAACTTACTTGAAGGATCTTACTCAATCCATAGGTAGGTATGGTGGACTCTCATGGCAAAACTGGTTTAAGGGATGTTTGGAAGCACAAGTAGTATCTCTACTTGATGCAAAGAATTTGGGTAGCATGAGAGGGAAAGGCAAGCTCAACATGTTGGATGATCCAAGACAATATAATGTTTAGGATATAGGAAAACATAACCCATTAAGTTGTCTTCCTTGTCAACATCAACCTTTTAGAATGTCATATTTTAATGAGTGCTCACAATTACAAAAGATGTCCAAGATAGTATATTTATATGTGAAATCTCTCTTCCTTTAATATTCTTTCACGAATTGTTCAAGTGACCAATGCTGCGTTTGCTGACTTTCAATAAGTTTACTACCTATACTTATTATGTGTGAAGTCATTACTCCCCATTTTATAAGCATATGAAACATATATAAATTTAGATTTATGATATTCAATTCATTCAACCATTTACTCATAGGATATACGTGAAGCACGTAAGTAAATGGCAAACTACTCCAAAAAGATATAGGTGAAGAACACTGAGTAGTAAAATAATTAACTAGCCATGGGAGGATTCTTTTTCATTCAAGATTTCAGATCCAATGATTCTATTCAAATAGCAAGTAAAATGAAAATACGCTCCAAGCAAAACACATATCATGTGATGAATAAAAATACAGCTCCGGGTAAGGTATATCGATGGTTTTGAAGACGAAAGAGGGGATGCCTTCCGGGGCATCCCCAAGCTTAGGCGCTTGAGTCTTCCTTGAATATTACCTTGGGGTGCCTTGGGCATCCCCAAGCTTAGAGTCTTTTCACTCCTTATTCTCCTCATATCGATATCTCACTCAAAACTTGAAAACTTCAAGCACACAAAACTTAACGGAACTTCGTAAGATGGGTTAGTATGATAAAGAGTAAATCATTCACTTTGGTACTGTCAAAGACAAGATTCATAATTGGTCTCACACAATGCCTACTATAACATATCATTTCTACAATTTATATTGAGCAATATAAGCCATAGAAACTAGAAAACAAGCAAATTATGCATTAAAAACAGAATCTGCCAGAAACAGAACAATTTGTAATGATCTGAACAAAAACCATACTTATGCTACTCCAAAAATTCTAAAATAAATTGGTGGATGTGAGGAATCTGTCTATTAACACTACAAAAAAATACACTTCCATGATGATACGTGTTTGTCACAGTAGGTCGCGTTTTTTGTCATGCATGTACATCCATGACGATTTTATGACAGAATCAAGATAGTCATACCTCTGCTGTCGTAGAATTGTTCCATGACATTACCAAAATTATCATCACGGAAGTGTCCACTTCCATGACGATAAATCGCGCATCACAGAAGTGCTTTCGTCAAGAGTGACCGACATGTGGCATCCACCGTAACGGAATGCCGTTAAGCTATCAGGTCGGGTTTTGGATCTGATAACCCGTTAACAGCCCCGACCAATGGGAAATTTCCACGTGTAAAATTATTATTGGCCGGACGAAACATGTGTCAGATCGTCAGTGGGTCAGATAGGCGCCTATGATATGTCGACACGTGCCACGGCCCACCACTGGCCCATTTAGCTTACAAAGTTGGCCCGTTTGACTTGGTCAAAAGTTAACAGGCTGGCCCATGAAAAGCCTGTTAACGGTCTCTTTGCAAACAGCCCATTTTACGGCCCGGTAACTCACGACCCGTTAAGGAAATCGGCCCGACAACATCATGTGGGCCATCGAATATAACACCATCCCATTTCACTTTCGGCCCATGTATGGCCCACGATGTCTTTCGGCCCATATGAGGCCTTCGTATCTTTTGGCCCTTTACAGGCCCACGGGGACTCTAGCCCATAATGAACAGCAATTTTCTTTGTACCCGTTAACGTCCCATGATTTACATGGGCCATTTCTAGCCCGTGTTAGCTTTCGGCCTATTGACGGCCCATACGTTCTTGGGCTCCTTTTCAGCCCTCGATTACTTCCGGCACGTTACTGGCCTGTTCCCCTAATGGGCCAAATTCAGCCCATGGCAAGAGTCAGCCCGTTACTGGGATGTTCCCCTAATGGGACAAATTCGGCCCATGGCAAGACTCGGCCCGTTTTTGGCCTGTTAACCCGTTGCGCCGTTTCCAGCCCGTCCTATATTCTGGCCCATTAACGACCTATGATAGGATTAAGCCTTTGCTATCCTACGACCTGTTAATGGCCTGTTACCGTGCTGGGGCAATACCAATTATGCCCGTTTATGGCCCATGTAGACCCATTTATCCGATGGCCCGAGACCCACCGATTCTACGGCCTTGTTGGAGGCCCATTTATCGACGACCCATAAGAGACCCATGGATCCTACGGCCCGTAGGAGACCCATGGATCCTACGGCCCGTATATGGCCCATGGTTGTTGCGGTCACTAGCAAACCAGGGAAAAAGAAGACTAGGAAATAAATAAGGCCGAAACTAACGCTAGGCTAGTAAGGCGATTGCACAAATTACATCCACTCGGCATCAAAAATCGCCACCAGTGCAAATATAGGGAACACCCTACACTATACAAAAATGGCTTGCTATTTTCTTCAGCCGGTGGCTGCATGTTAATAATAAATTTTGTATCGCACCAAAACAAACTACAACTATATAACAAAAGGAAGGTTGGCATAAAACTTAACAGTCTAGCAGATAAATGCACCACCAGAAGTTTAGAAGCTCAGTTCATTTGACCTGACTGTTATGTTTTCATGTTGTATTGTCTGATGGAGCACCATAACCCTCGCCTTCATTTCCCCTAGGCTCCTGAACAAGATAGCAAATGTCTGATAGTCTGGTTTCAAAACCATGCATATCTTGACGACATCGAACAATGTCTCTGGTTGTTTCACAAAGGGTCTCTGTTAGGGAATGGACTTGTGTCTGGAGTGCAGATACAACATTGCTTTGAGCTTGCATATCTTGATCATGAGGCAGTTTGGATGATATTGCCTTAACAACCAACCCAGTATTACGCAGGAACGTGCTTTTGGCACTATTAGTGGACAGGTACTGACCCACTGCAGCAAGAGCTGACATTGCGGTTATAGTTGCCTCGTCACCTTCAGAAGGTGGCGGTTCCACCATTTTTTCCCTAGCTGGCTGAAAAGTTGAGGTTTTACATTAGTAGTACCAGAACAGAAGATATTAAGGAGGCAGCAAAACCAAACAAAATACCTTTGGTCTATATACAGAACTTATTCTGGTGAACCCGTCTAAAATATTAGTTGTATTTTATTGCAAAGTACATAATAAAACCAGGTTCCAAACATATGACCATGTACCATCACTAATGTATTGTCTATTTCTTCACATTGTATTGAGGGCTAAGGATAAAGAGACGAAGTTTATAATACGCTAAGCATAGTATGACATAATTCGTATCACAAAACAACTGAGAACAGACAAACAGGCAATTGTAACATTGTGTGGGCAAGTCCAGCACGGAACTAGATTATGGGTCAAGATCAAAGGAACATCACTCCTATCTTTTAAACCTTGTAAGGTGCAATGATACGCTAAGACAATTGTGTATAAAATTGAAAAGGGTAATAGACATTGGCTGCAAACCATGCAGTTCAAGGCACAAGTCAGAGTAAGTAGTAGTTAAAAGGCATGAGGATTAAGGACTTACAACAACGGCTTTGACTGGTGTAGTCATGCCCTTCTTCTTGCTGGTGTGACAGTCCTTGAAGATTTCCACATCATTTGGTTCAGGTACTTTTTGGTCCTTGCGGGCTTTCCTCTACATTTCGAACAAGTCAATATAGATCTGATAATATGGTACAACGAAAAGAGTGAAACAGCAGCTAATTACAAGAGCCTCGTAGTGTGCAATATAGCTACGAGATCCTGTCGTCTGTTGGAATTTCACTTTCGTACGGTTGGCCTTGTTCTTTGAACAGTTCACCTACAAGAAGATAGATTTGTGTGGCACATGCGTAAATAGGACTTCAACATGTGATCTGATCACATATATATAATGTACCTGATACTTTGGATCAGACCAATGTTTGACAAGGCCCCTCCAGTCTTCATCCGATATATTTTCCATTGGAGATGTTTGGGAAAGTTCACTGTTATCCTTGCCTTCAAAGTGAGTTTTCCTCAAGTTATACCGATCTATTGCAGAGCAGACTTGAAAACATGGGTGCAAGCCTGTCTAGTTGCATCATCTTGGCTATCCAACTTGAACCTCTTCTGTTGAAAATTATGGGAGTCTCATTATCAGCAACCTAGAAAGTATGGGACAGAGCAAGACGATATTACTAGTTTCCGTACATAACCATACTTACAGATAAATGGTCGAGGAAGGTGTTTAACTGGGTTTCATCTTTGTCATTCCTGTACTGAATCCATGTTGGGACGATACATACATGACACCTAACGGCAACCGCTGCCTCTGATACTAACTTGGCTGACTTTGTAGCATCACGTGGCCTTTTTAAACCTGCCTCAAAACGGATCTCCATTCTTCCTTCTCTAGATTTAGTTAACATATCGAGCATTATCCCTGATGTTTGTTTCCTCTTGCGCCTAGGTGCTAGTCCAACAACGAACATAGGAAGTGTTAATGTACATCAAACTGTGAGACTACATATAAAGAAGCATGCAACTGTAACCTGACTCCAGCAACTACCTTCTTGCTGTTGAAGCTCACAAGGTTCATCTAATATTGCCAACTCGTCTTGTGTCAACAGTGCTTGGGAAGTAGTGTCAGGTAGCAAGGGAGCTTGGGAACGTGCTGCTAGCTCAGTTGACGCATGAGTAACTCGTGCAGCTGGTAGTACTGTGGTAGGTGTTGCAAGAACTAGGGCTATCTCTGCTTGTTTGGTGGCAGCTATTTGTTTCTGTTTGGCTTTTTTTGCAGCTCGTGTAGCATGGGATGTTGTGTTTGTAGAATTTCTGCTGGACTTTGACCTTCTATTGCACCATCAGTACCAGCAGAATTTGCAGGATTCATCCGCTTCTCATTCCCTGCCATTCTGTGTTTCTTCCTATTTCTCTATGCCATGTTAAGTCAAGACGACAAGAAAAACGAATAGCAATTTAGTTCTTCTGAACAAATTGATGCGTGATGCAGATGAACTGAACTTTGATGTTAGACAACCACATGATAGGAGGATGTAATATGTATGAAAAATAGGACGGAAGAGATAACCAGAACTATGATGTGTAAACTAAGAAGAAGACATTTCACCAAATTAGAAGCAATGCAATGGAAGGTAGACACCATATGAAAGATGCTACAAATATCGCTCTGCCAAGTTAACAGTGTCTCATCATAAATGGCATTTAAACAAATGTGAAGCAGTAAAAGAAATAAATCATATGCAAGATGCAAACAACATCACACTACCATGTTAGAGGTCTCTCGTCATTAGTGCCATTGCATATTCACAGCTTATGATGTGTAAACTAAGGAGAAGGCATTTCAACAAATTAGAAGCAATGAAAGCTAGACACCATATGAAAGATGCAACGAATATCACTCTAGCAAGTTAAAACTGTCTCGTCATAAGTGCCATTTCAACAAATTAGTAGTAGCTAGAAAAGAATGCGAGATGTAACCTATATCACATTTCGAAGTCAAACGTGTCTTATGATAAGTGATTGTTGCAGGTTACACAACAGTAGTAATTTGATGTAAGAACATGGTGTGATAGACAGATATTGTATGTTCTAGAAACAGGAACACGTGTCTTATTCAAGTATAATGTGTAAAGTAAGCAGATGGAATTCAACAAAATTAGAAGCAATACAAGCTAGACATCACACATAACATGCAACCACATATAACAGTGCCAAGTTAGAGGGAGCACCAGTGATGGTGCACTAGGGGAGACGTGCTCATCATAAACACAGCTTTGTTGAGTGTCTATGCTTGTGTTGTCTTGGAAATCATCTTGGGGGTGTGGAGGAGTAGAAACTGTAGAGGCCCTCCGTTTGGAAGGAGCACCTTTATCCGCTGCCTTGCTAACTTCCTTCTGCTTTATTGATTTTGAATTGTCAAGTAAAACCGACAAGAAAAAGCAATAAAATTCTCTCTTCATAACTCATTCATGCATGATACTGACAATCACTACTTTGATGTAAGGCAAACACATGATACCAGGATGGAATATGTACGAAAAACAGGATGGCATGGCATGTTCACAACTGTTTGTGTAAACTAAGCAAAAACCATTCCAACAAATAAGAAGCAGTGCAAGCTAGACACCACATGAAAGATGCAACCAATATGACTCTGCCAAGTTAAAAGCGTCCCATCATAAATGGAATTTCAACAAATTAGAAGCAGCGCATGCTATAAATCATATAAAATATGCAACTAATATCACACTGCATATACTAAAGGTGTCTCGTCATATCGACTGATGTGGGATACAAAAAAATAATAGTTTTATGTAAGGACATGCTTAATAGACAGATGTACTATGTACTAAATACAGGAAGGCATGTCACATTAACAGGTATAATGTATAGGCTAAGCAGACTAGCACATACAGTTTAACCAGATTGGAAGAATTACAATCTAGACACCATATGCAACATGCAACCACATATCACGCTACCAAGTTAGAGCAAGCACCTGCGATGCTAGTGTAGGGGAAATGTTGTAATCAACTACAGAGCTACGTTCACTATCTTCATCTAGCATTTCTGTTTCTTGAGAATCATGTCGGGAGGCTGACGCTGCATTCTTTAAATGAGGAGTAGTCCCCTTGCCTGCCTGCATCATCATAAGTGATTGATGAGGGATACACAAGAACATTAGTTTGATGTAAGAACATGGTTAATACACAGATGTACTAGTATGTACCAAAAATAGAAAGGGATGTCATATTCAAAGGTATAATGTGTAAGCTAAGCATATGCAATTTAACCAAACTGGAAGCAATACAAGCTAGACATCCGGCTGGAGTGGTGAGCATGATCATCTAGGACCTAAGAGCCTGGTGGGAGGTGGGCTGCTTCCCCACCATCGCAACTTTTTAGTTGGCTTCCAGGTGATGCATATCTTTGCTGGGCTTGTCACTGGCTTGGCCAGTGCCCTGACTAGCTATTTGTCTTCTGGTTCTCACGGGATGGTGGTTCATGTAAAAAATATATCTTTCCTTATCTTAATAAAGGGGCTGTTTGGTTTGTGACTAACTTTGCCAAATGTTGCCACACCTAAAGCTAGGCAAGTTTGACTAACTTAGGTGAGTGTTTGGTTCAAGCCACACCTTAGGCAAGCCACACTTGGACCCCACATGGCATACACACAAAAAATGTCGCAAGATTCCCTTAGGCTTGCCAACTTGTGGCTTTCATTTTGATGAACTAACCTTAGGCAAGCTTGGCAAAAATATGTGGCAAAGTGTGGCAATGCTAGGCCTAGAACCAAACATCCCCAAAGACCGACTTCGCCCTTTCGAATACAAGCTAGACACCATATGGAACATGCAACCACATATGACACCGCGAAGTTAAAGCAAGCACCTGGGACGGTGGTTCATTGCGAGCGATGTCATCAACTCAAGATCTATGTTACCGTCTCCATCTGCTGACACTACACCCTTTATAGCAATGTAACATGTCGTGCCTAACCGCGAAGAAAGTTGGGTCAACATATCTCTTATCTGTTTTGCTTCTCTCGAGGCAAACACTGAAATACCCTTGCATAAAAACACAGTAGTGAGAGTATGGGTGAAGTGTGTGCAGAACTAGTGCACTGTAAAAGTAGCAGATAGCAGGTGGCTGAAAAATAAATGACAGGAGACATATGATAGCTCTACAACATTGCATGGCAAACAAAATTAGATTCTACTCCGTATGATTTTGTAATATATGAGCACAGGAAATGTAGGTACTCCTCCAGCACACCACCACATGTGGTCATATCTAAGATAATAGTCGACTGAAAATAAATAGGTCAGTCAATTTTTTTGATGAACCGTCCGATCTATAAGGAACGGGCAGATGGCCTTCGTCTACCTCCCGCCAGTCACTGTTGACGGTCTTTCTCGAACCGCCAGCGACCACCGGCCCAGACCCCTGCCTCCGCCGCCCCGCCCTCTCCTCGACCTCACACCACCGTCGTCCTTGGCAGCGCCCCCAGGCCACCCCTTTAATCCCGGTCGACCTCCAGATCGGGTGCCAGTAGCTCTAGGCCGCACACGCCCCTAAGATAAACACCAAGGCACTGCTTCCCCGGTGTAAGAGGCGTACTAGCGCCTGTTACACCGAGGAATGCTTCCGTTAATTGGTAATCAACTGTCCAGAAATTGAAATTCAGGGGGGCGACAAACCTCTAGCTAAGGTGGAATAGAATATGAGGAGAAACCTTGTGCATTGCGAGTTACTAGGAACATCTAGTATGAAGAAGAAGCGGTCAACTAGTGTCTATTGTGGGATGAATACTGTGCAAGCAGACACGTAAGATTTGCATGAATAAGGGAAGAGGAGTACCATTATCGGTTGCCAGTGTGGTGTCGGTATGTCACGGTGATCGTCTTGTTTTTGCTGGGGGGACCGATGTTTTGGAGAGCCGTGGATGCTTGGACAAACCCATGGCCAAATTGTTGACAGTGTTGCCTTGGCCGTATATATGCGGAGGGGAAGCATATTCGAGGCGGCGAAGGACGAGTAGCAGAAACAGCTCCGGTGCGGTGGACGGTGGAAAAGATGGTGCGGCAGCGATGAGGCGCAGGACGGCGTGGTTGAACTGGCTCGGGTACGGACGGCTTGGCCTTGGCTTCAACTACTAGCCGTGGAGGGCGTTGTGGTTGAGGTTGTGGTGGACGACGACGTCGGGGTATCGGCTCCGGCGTGATGGAGGAGGGCGGCGGTTGATGGGTGGGATGGGGTGGCGAACGGAGGACGCAGGGTTTCGCGGCTGGTGGATAGGTAGTTTTGGCGCCCACGGAGTACGAATGGGGAATCAGACGGGTGGGGGGAACCATGTTTCGGTCTGGGACGTGCTTGTTTTTGGCTTTTTTGAACATAAGATGGGACACACTTGTTTGAAATTTGGGGAAAGTACAAACTTTGCCCCCTCTTAAATTTCGGACCTACTGCCGGTCGGGGTAGGATGGTAATCCCAGGTGTCCCAAATAGTGGGCGGGAGCAATTTCGGCCGCACGCATGTGTGCTTAGGTGGCCATTGTGTATGAATGTTTTTCGGAGGCGGTTGTGTGGCGTCTAGATGAAGCTACAAACCTACCCCGGTTTAGACCTTTGGACGTCGGGCCGGTAGGTTTCACGGGTCGGAGTTATTAGAAAAGTAATTTCCTTGTACTACCAAACATTGGTCTCACGCGGTTTCGGGCGAGTAGAGGCTCTTTTGGCGCATCGTTCGAAATTTTGAAACACAAGCATTCACGTTTAGAGTACTCTTGAACTATGAGGATTGACCTAAATAGACAACGTTATATTTGACCTTGTATGTTTGAAAACCTCATTAAATTATCTGCTTCTTTTTGAAATTTTGACACTTGAAAATCCTATAACTACGATTATTTTGGAATGGAGGAGCTAAATTTGAAGCTATTTTGTACACGACTACATATGCTATTATGTACAAAATCAGAGCAAAGATTGGTGCCCCCATAATTTAGGTATGATTTACAAATGCCATGATATCAAATTCAAAAAATTGAATTGACTTCATGTTGAATTCGATTTTTTAAACCACCTTAAGTTGAATTCAAATGTATGCTATTTCATAGGTAGTTATTTATAATGTTCATTGTGTAACTTCCATATGTATAATGTGCTTTACACACACAACATGAACTATACTCACGTTTATATTCGATTGCTAAAGCGATGCATTGTCTGGAGTTCAAAATACTAACTATGTGGATCAATTGTGTCGAATAATAACATAGACATGCTCAAATTCGATAGAATCTAGATGTCTGATGGATCAATGACCGCTCCTTACTCGAATTGCAAATATCATGATCCCATCCTAATATTTGGATACAATTTATATCTTTAATCAATGTGTACAACAGTCTTTTACGTGTAGTTTCACTCTCCATCGGTGGTCTCTCACACATGCTCACACACACTCTCCCGAGGTGTCTTTCTCGCACACATGCTCTAGATATAACCCTCCCTCCCTCTCGTCACCATTTACAACTATTTTCACTAACCTTTATCACAAGCACTCTTCCTCTCGCAAGCATACACACGCACAATCCCCATCGGCCCTTTCTATATACATGGACCTGCCTACGTGTCTCATGTACGCACATTATGATGAAGTCATGTACCTAGGATAGGGTCATGAACCTGACCAAGGTACCTGTCGGTGTCAAAACCGGCGGATCTCGGGTAGGGGGTCCCGAACTATGCATCTAGGCGGATGGTAACAGGAGACGAGGGATACGATGTTTTTACCCAGGTTCGGGCCCCCTTGATGGAGGTAAAACCCTATGTCCTGCTTGATTAATATTGATGATGTGGGTTACAAGAGTAGATCTACCACGAGATCAAGGAGGCTAAACCCTAGAAGCTAGCCTATGGTATGATTGTTGTTCGTCCTATGGACTAAGGCCATCCGGTTTATATAGACACCGGAGAGGGCTAGGGTTACACAGAGTCGGTTAGAAAGGTAGGAGATCTACATATCCGTATCGCCAAGCTTGCCTTCCACGCCAAAGAAAGTCCCATCCGGACACGGGACGAAGTCTTCAATCTTGTATCTTCATAGTCTTGGAGTCCGGCCGATGATGATAGTTCGGCTATCCGGACACCCCCTAGTCCTGGACTCCCTCAGTAGTCCCCGAACCAGGCTTCAATAACGACGAATCCGGCGCGTATGTTGTCTTCAGTGTTTGCAAGGCGGGTTCTTCTTCATGCTCCATGTGTTTGCCGGATAGTGTCCGTTTGCTTCATAAATGTTGCGCTCCTTGGCTTCCGCGTCCTATAATGGTCTTCTTCCACGCGTCGCACGAATGCGAAAAGCCAGGGTATTTTTATGTTTTACCCCCTAGCTGCGCAAATAAGCTGCCTATAAGAGAGGCGAGGATCCAGATCCAAATCACATCATCCTCCTTCCGCAAGCACTCATCGAGGCGCATCTGACACCAAACCCATTCCAACATGGATAGTCGACGCGGATCCTCTTCTCGCGCTCCCAGCCCTAAGCCAGGAGATTGGAGGAGATGCTCAGTCCCGCACAGCGAGTTAGTGATGCTCCAAGCAGAGGGATATCTTCCCCCGGCCTTCATGGTTCCGATTCGAGCCGGACTGGCCACCTACAAAGGTGGGAAGCAGGCGGAGAGCGCCCCCAATCCCTCCAAAGGAGAGCGGGTGTGCTTCGTCTCCTACTTAATAAGGGGACTCGGATTTCCTATACATCCATTTCTCCGGGGGCTCCTGGAGTTCTACGGACTCCAGCTTCATCACCTTACATCTGCCTCCATTTTGCACATCGCGGGCTTCGTAGCTCTGTGTGAGCTGTTCTTGGGCATTGAGCCCCATTTTGCGCTGTGGAAGAGGCTGCTCTGCCTCGTACCCCGCTCTCACGAGGGGTCGATATATCAAGTGGGCGGAGCCGAAATATGGCGCATCGCCGGGACCGGATACCTGTCCGGGACCCCGAAGAAGGCGTCCGAAGATTGGCCTTCAGAGTGGTTTTATATGGAGGACGCTCCGCTGCCGGATCCAGTCCGGATCGGCCTTCCGGAGTTCAGCAACGCTCCCTTGAAGAAACGCCTAAGTTGGCGCCCACGGAGCCCTCGACGAGAAGATGATAGTAGCGTCCATTACTTGATGGGCTGGATACGGCTGCTAGCCCATTCCGGATTAACCATGATCGGAGTCATGGCCACATGCATTATGCGTGGGGTGCAGCTGCTCCAATATAGGGGCCACCCCATGTGGGACTTCAACGGAGACGACGACGCCACCTGTCACGGCCGCAAGGGACCTGGCTCGGCCGATGATCTGGTGAAGATCCTGTCCGGCTTGTACAAGGGGGAGAAGGAGGACTTCCTCCGCACGAATCCTCTGAACGGATTTTCCATGAACAACCCTCGGAGCTGGGTAAGCGGTCGCATGCATATCTGAACCGTGCCTTTAAAGGCAATTGTCTTATTGTATGATTTTGACACAGGAACTGCGTCAGGATGTGGAGGGCATAAAAGTCTAGCCCCACAACCCGAAGACCCAGAAAGGTCCCTTGATCCGGCCTCCGAAGAGGATCCGGACTTAGCGGTGGAACTGATCGACGGGGTGTACCACCAGCTCAGCATAGATAATGCTTTAGTCGCCATTATGGATGACTACCCCGGTTTGTGTCTGACTTCCCCGGTGAGTACGACCGAAGTCCTGGCGCCGTTACTTCTTTAATGCTTAGTTCTGACCACCGTGCACCAATGGTGTTCGACAGGAAGCGCCTTTACGGCAGGAAGTCGAGCCCGCGGCGACCGGCCAACAAGGGTCAGTCCGGCCTAGCAGGCGGAAGAGGAGTGCGACGCGAACTGAAATGTCACCGCAACGGTACGGAGCACCGCTATTTTTTAAGGGAAGGATTCCCCGGAGGTATATTAATGCTCATAACTTTTCCAGAAAGAGCGCTCACCGGACAGTGTCCGGAGAGGTTGCCAATCAAGCCTCCGCCAGCCATGCTCCAACGCATGGCCCGAAAGGGGAGGCGAATACAAGGCATGAGTCGGACGCTCCTCCGACGAAGGATGCTGACAGGCTGTCCGCCACCCGGTCTGAGGTGGAGAGCGCCATGAATCACAGGCGTCGCCGGACAGTTCTTCGTGACGCATGTTTCTCCCTGGAGGCATTAAATGCCTTTGATGCGGGAAACGCGCACCTCCGTGCCGCTCAAGATGGGTTAACCAGAGCCACAGAGCAGTATGTGAAAGACATACGTGTAAGTAATTTTAATAGTTATATATGCCAGTAGCCCTCGAGACTTAAAATGGTTAAAATAACTGATTTAAGGATCAATTTTTATGCAGGATCTTAAGGAGAAGAATACCCATCTGTCCCAGGAGCTCCAAGAGTGCAAGGCCCAACTTGAGGCCGCACTGGCCGCCACAGGGGGAGCCACAAAGACCCCCACTGGTAAGACGTACTTTGAAAAGATAATTAATTAACAAAGTGCGGCGTGAATCTGACAATAATATTGCAGAGGGCGCCGGACTAGATCCGGACAAGCAACAACTACTGCGTCAGCTAAAGGCTGGCGAGAGGGTGCTTATGAAGGTGCAGCAGGAGAGAAACAAGCTCCAAGATGCCCACACCCAGCGAGGAGAAGAGCTGAAAGGTGTTCGGGCCCAGCTGTCTGGCTCCTTGAAGGAGAATCAGCGACTTCGTCGCGACATTTATAGTAAGTGCTTGAGCAAATTCCTTTGAAAAGAAGAATTCAGCGAGGAAGTCGTTTGACAGAAATATGTCTTTAGGTGTGCTCACAGGTCGCCCTGCGGAGGAAATGCCTGGGTCAACAGGTGACCAACTTCCCGAGCTGGTGCAATTGTTCGAACGTGTTCGGCAAGCGATGAGTGGCGTCGTTCAGGCTTTATGGCCATCTGTCTCCCTACCCGAGGGCCTTGGTGAGCTTGCTGAGAAGCTCCAGGGAGCACGGCGACGCCTCTGTTTGTGGAAGATATCGGCCTGCCGTCAGGGCGCCAGGGAGGCCTGGGCCATGGTGAAGACGCGCTACCCGAAGGCTGACCCAAACCACATGGCCGAGGTCGGACCTGTGGGGCCTGATGGGAAGGAGATCCCTGTGAGCTTGATGTATGGCCAAGTAGAACTGGCCGCGAAATATTCCCAATAGGACTGTAAATTAGACAACCTGTTAGATGGGATTGAGGAGGAGTACAATCAGTTGGTTTGACGATGTAATTTGAAATGACATGTAAGATGCCTTCTAGCCGGATTGTAGATCGTTTGTCTTTGCGAACCGTTTCGCTTCAACCTCGGGACCCAACAGTCCGGAGTGTGTCCGAATACCCCTACGGTTATAAAAGAACCGGGGCATTCATGGAGACAAGGCATCGGGGTCATAATTGCTTTATCAGACAAGTGCCCAACTAGTTATGTTATATTACATGGTTAGTAAGAAACATCTTCCAGGGAGAATAGTTCCGTTAAGGGTTCCTTTCCCTGGGAGGCATGCCCTAAGGTGCAATGCCGGACTGCGAAAATAGCAGAAAAAACATCTAGGGGCTTATAAATAAGTAAGTAATAAATCATCTTTCAAGTCACCGACAGAATATTCTCTTAAGAACACTAGCTTTCGGCTTCACCCAGTCTGAGGTACACATCCGGCTGACCCGGCAGTAACAATCGCAGAGGTGCTCCCTTTACCTCCTAGCCGAACAATCGGGAACGTAGGGGTAAGCACAGGAGCCAGGCAACCCAGCTTGGCCAAAACTTAAGTCATATCGATGCATATAATGGTGAATAAAAGGTACATGCGGAAGTATGACACATGTATTGGGCGTGAAGCCCATATTAATAAGCTTCTGGTAAAGAAGCCCCCAGGTATAATGAGTGCTAGGAGCACATCAAGTGTGTGCGAACAAAGCGCAAATCAGCCTATAAAAGGTATTGAAAAAAAAGTGGGAAGAAGGAGGGGGACAAGAGACAGTAAAAAATATAAAAAGGTGGACGGGGGAGTGAGACGAACTCTGAGTCCGGTGTTTAGGCGTAGAATCTTCAGAGACGGGCTGCGTTCCATGGGTTCGGCTCGAGTCGGTTGTCAGATGCTTTACGTGGACGGTATGCTCCGCCGGTCAGGACTTGGTCGATGATGAAGGGACCTTCCCATTTGGGCTTAAGTTTGTCCTTTTTCTTGTCCGGCAGGCATAGAACGAGTTCGCCGACATTGTAAGTTTTGGCCCGTACTTCTCTTCTTTGATATCTTCGAGCCTGCTGCTGATAGAATGCGGAACGAGCCTTTGCCACGTCCCGCTCCTCCTCTAAGGCGTCCAAACTGTCCTTCCGATCCAACTCGGCTTCTCTTTCTTCGTACATGCGCACACCAGGTGAGTCATGAATTATATCGCAAGGCAGAACTGCCTCTGCGCCATACACCATGAAAAATGGTGTGAATCCAGTAGTTCGGTTTGGCGTGGTCCGCAGCCCCCAGAGTACGGAGTCGAGCTCCTCTACCCGGTGCGTGTTAGATTCCTTGAAGGACCGCACTAGTCTGGGTTTGATGCCGCTCATGATTAGACCATTTGCTTGCTCGACTTGACCGTTAGTTTGGGGGTGATAGGTTGAAGCGTAATCGAGCTTGATGCCCATGTTTTTGCACCAGAGTTTAACCTCGTCGGCAGTGAAGTTCGTGCTGTTATCAGTGATGATGTTGTGGGGGATGCCAAAATGGTGTACTACCCCGGATAGGAAGTCTATCACCGGTCCGGATTCTGCCGTTTTAACCGGCTTGGCCTCAATCCATTTGGTGAATTTGTCCACCATGACCAATAAGTATTTGTGCTTGTGGGTTCCCCCTTTAAGGGGTCCAACCATGTCAAGCCCCCAGACCGTGAACGGCCAGGTAATGGGTATAGTTTTGAGGGCGGTGGGTGGCATGTGGCTCTGATTAGCAAAGAGCTGGCAACCGACGCATCGTTGGACTAAGTCCTGAGCATCTGCCCAGGCTGTCGGCCAATAAAATCATGTACGGAAGGCCTTGCCTACGAGTGTCCGGGCTGCAGCGTGGTGCCCGCCGAGTCCGGCGTGAATTTCAGCCAGGAGATTCCGCCCCTCCTCTTCGGAGATACACCTTTGAAGGACTCCGGTTGTGCTTTTCTTATAAAGTTCTCCCTCATGGACCTTGTAGGCTTTAGATCTCCGAACTATGCAGCGGGCCTCATTTTGGTCTTCGGGAAGTTCCTGCCGAATTAAGTAGGCTAGGAATGGTTCTGTCCACGGGGCAATTACTGCCATTATTTCGTGAGATAAAGGTGTTATTTCGTTGGCTGAGCCGCCGATTGTGTCAGAATGGTCTGAGTTCGGTGTGATGGGGAACGTAGTAATTTCAAAAAAAAAATCCTACGTACACGCAAGATCATGGTGATGGCATAGCAACAAGAGGGGAGAGTGTTGTCCATGTACCCTCGTAGACCGTAAGCGGAAGCGTTAGCACAACGCGGTTGATGTAGTCATACGTCTTCACGATCCGACCGATCCAAGCACCGAACGTACGGCACCTCCGAGTTCAGCACACGTTCAGCTCGATGATGACCCCCGGGTTCCGATCCAGCAAAGCTTCGGGGATGAGTTCCGTCAGCACGACGGCGTGGTGACGATGATGATGTTCTATCGGCGCAGGGCTTCGGCTAAACTCCGCGACGATATGACCGAGGTGGAATATGGTGGAGGGGGGCACCGCACATGGCTAAGGAATGATCCGTAGATCAACTTGTGTGTTATGGGGTGCCCCCCTGCCCCCGTATATAAAGGAGGGAGGGGGAGGTGTGGCCGGGCCCCTTGGGGTGCGCCTGGAGGAGTCCTACTCCCACTGGGAGTAGGACTCCCCCCTCTTGCCTTGGTGGAGAAGGAAAGGGGGAGGGGAAAGAGGAAAGGCCCCCCCCCTTCCTTGTCCTATTCGGACTAAGGGGGAGGGGGCACGCGGCCTGCCCTGGCCGGCCCTCCTCTTCTCCCTCATGGCCCACTAAGGCCCATTAACCCCCGGGAGGGTTCCGGTAACCCCCCGGTGTTCCAGTAAAATCCCGATTTCACCCGGAACCTTTCCGATGTCCAAACATAGGCTTCCAATATATCAATCTTTATGTGTCGACCATTTAGAGACTCCTCGTCATGTCCGTGATCACATCCGAGACTCCGAACAAACTTCGGTACATCAAAACTTATAAACTCATAATAAAATTGTCATCGTAACGTTAAGCGTGTGGACCCTACGGGTTTGAGAACTATGTAGACATGACCTAGAACCATTCTCGGTCAATAACCAATAGCGGGACCTGGATGCCCATATTGGTTCCTACATATTCTACGAAGATCTTTATCGGTCAAACCGCATAACAACATACGTTGTTCCCTTTGTCATCGGTATGTTACTTGCCCGAGATTTGATCGTCGGTATCCAATACCTAGTTCAATCTCGTTACCGGCAAGTCTCTTTACTCGTTCCGTAATGCATCATCCCGGAACCAACTCATTTGGTCACATTTCTTGCAAGGCTTATAATGATGTGCATTACCGAGAGGGCCCAGAGATACCTCTCCGACAATCGGAGTGACAAAACCTAATCTCGAAATACGCCAACTCAACATGTACCTTCGGAGACACCTGTAGTACTCCTTTATAATCACCCAGTTACGTTGTGATGTTTGGTAGTACCCAAAGTGTTCCTCCATAAACGGGAGTTGCATATTTCTCATAGTTACAGGAACATGTATAAGTCATGAAGAAAGCAATAGCAGTATACTAAACGATCAAGTGCTAGGCTAACGGAATGGGTCATGTCAATCACATCATTCTTCTAATGATGTGATCCCATTAATCAAATGACAACACATGTCTATGGTTGGGAAACATAACCATCTTTGATTAATGAGCTAGTCAAGTAGAGGCATACTAGTGACTATATGTTTGTCTATGTATTCACACATGTATCATGTTTCCGGTTAATACAATTCTAGCATGAATAATAAACATTTATCATGATATGAGGAAATAAATAATAACTTTATTATTGCCTCTAGGGCATATTTCCTTCAGTCTCCCACTTGCACTAGAGTTAATAATTTAGATTACATAGTAATGATTCTAACACCCATGGAGTCTTGGTGTTGATCATGTTTTGCTCGTGAGAGAGGCTTAGTCAACGGGTCTGCAACATTCAGATCCGTATGTATTTTGCAAATCTCTATGTCTCCCACTTGGACTTGGTCCCGAATGGAATTGAAGCGTCTCTTGATGTGCTTGGTCCTCTTGTGAAATATGGATTCCTTTGCCAAAGCAATTGCACCAGTATTGTCACAGAAGATCTTCATTGGTCCCGATGCACTAGGTATGACACCTAGATCGGTAATGAACTCCTTCATCCAGACTCCTTCATTTGCTGCTTCAGAAGCAGCTATGTACTCCACTTCACATGTAGATCCCGCCACAACGCTTTGTTTAGAACTGCACCAACTTACAGCTCCACCGTTTAATAAAAACACGTATCCGGTTTGCGATTTAGAATCGTCCGGATCAGTGTCAAAGCTTTCATCAACGTAACCATTTACGACTAGCTCTTTGTCACCTCCATATACGAGAAACATATCCTTAGTCCTTTTCAGGTATTTCAGGATGTTCTTGACCGCTGTCCAGTGATCCACTCCTGGATTACTTTGGTACCTTCCTGCCAAGCTTATTGCTAAGCATACGTCAGGTCTAGTACACAGCATTGCATACATGATAGAGCCTATGGCTGAAGCATAGGGAACATCTTTCATTTTCTCTCTATCTTCTGCTGTGGTCGGGCATTGAGTTTGACTCAACTTCACACCTTGTAGCACAGGCAAGAAACCTTTCTTTGCCTGATCCATTTTGAACCTTTTCAAAATTTTGTCAAGGTATGTGCTTTGTGAAAGTCCTATTAAGCGTCTTGATCTATCTCTATAGATCTTGATGCCCAATATGTAAGCAGCTTCACCGAGGTCTTTCATTGAAAAACTTTTATTCAAGTATCCCTTGATGCTATCCAGAAATTCTATATCATTTCCAATTAACAATATGTCATCTACATATAACATTAGAAATTCTACAGAGCCCCCACTCACTTTCTTGTAAATACAGGCTTCTCCAAAAGTCTGTATAAGACCATATGCTTTGATCACACTATCAAAACGTTTATTCCAACTCCGAGATGCTTGCACCAGTCCATAAATGGATCGCTGGAGCTTGCACACTTTGTTAGCACCTTTTGGATCAACAAAACCTTCTGGTTGCATCATATACAACTCTTCTTCCAGAAATCCATTCAAGAATGTAGTTTTGACATCCATTTGCCAAATTTCATAATCATGAAATGCAGCAATAGCTAACATGATTCGGACAGACTTAAGCATCGCTACGGGTGAGAAAGTCTCATCGTAGTCAACCCCTTGAAATGTCGAAAACCTTTCGCAACAAGTCGAGCTTTATAGACAGTTATATTACCATCAGCGTCAGTCTTCTTCTTAAAGATCCATTTATTCTCAATGGCTTGCCGATGATCGGGCAAGTCAACCAAAGTCCATACTTTGTTTTCGTACATGGATCCCATCTCAGATTTCATGGCCTCTAGCCATTTTGCGGAATCTGGGCTCATCATCGCTTCCTCATAGTTCGTAGGTTCATCATGGTCAAGTAACATGACTTCCAGAATAGGATTACCGTACCACTCTGGTGCGGATCTTACTCTGGTAGACCTATGAGGTTTAGTAGAAACTTGATCTGAAGTTTCATGATCAATATCATTAGCTTCCTCACTAGTTGGTGTAGTTGTCACAGGAACCGGTTCTTGTGATGAACTACCTTCCAACAAGGGAGTAGATACAGTTATCTCATCAAGTTTCCTCCCACTCACTTCTTTCGAGAGAAACTCCTTCTCTAGAAAGGATCCGATTTTAGCAACGAAAATCTTGCCCTCGGATCTGTGATAGAACGTGTACCCAATAGTCTCTTTTGGATATCCTATGAAGACACATTTCTCTGATTTGGGTTCGAGCTTATCTGGTTGAAGTTTCTTCACATAAGCATCGCAGCCCCAAACTTTAAGAAACGACAACTTTGGTTTCTTACCAAACCACAGTTCATAAGGTGTCGTCTCAACGGATTTTGATGGTGCCCTATTTAATGTGAATGCGGCCGTCTCTAAAGCATAACCCCAAAACGATAGCGGTAAATCAGTAAGAGACATCATAGATCGCACCATATCTAGTAAAGTACGATTACGATGTTCGGACACACCATTTCGTTGTGGTGTTCCGGGTGGCGTGAGTTGCGAAACTATTCCGCATTGTTTCAAGTGTAGACCAAACTCGTAACTCAAATATTCTCCTCCACGATCAGATCGTAGAAACTTTATTTTCTTGTTACGATGATTTTCCACTTCACTCTGAAATTCTTTGAACTTTTCAAATGTTTCAGACTTGTGTTTTATTAAGTAGATATACCCATATCTGCTCAAATCATCTGTGAAGGTGAGAAAATAACGATACCCGCCGCGAGCCTCAACATTCATTGGACCACAAACATCAGTATGTATGATCTCCAACAAATCAGTTGCTCGCTCCATAGTTCCGGAGAACGGCGTTTTAGTCATCTTGCCCATGAGGCACGGTTCGCAAGTACCAAGTGATTCATAATCAAGTGATTCCAAAAGCCCATCAGTATGGAGTTTCTTCATGCGCTTTACACCGATATGACCTAAACGGCAGTGCCACAAATAAGTTGCACTATCGTTATCAACTCTGCATCTTTTGGTTTCAACACTATGAATATCTGTATCACTACTATCAAGATTCAATAAAAATAGACCACTCTTCAAGGGTGCATGACCATAAAAGATATCACTCATATAAATAGAACAACCATTATTCTCTGATTTAAATGAATAACCGTCTCGCATTAAACAAGATCCAGATATAATGTTCAGGCTCAACGCTGGCACCAAATAACAATTATTTAGGTCTAAAACTAATCCCGATGGTAGATGTAGAGGTAGCGTGCCGACCGCGATCACATCGACTTTGGAACCATTTCCCATGCGCATCGTCACCTCGTCCTTAGCCAATCTTCGCTTAATTCGTAGTCCCTGTTTTGAGTTGCAAATATTAGCAACAGAACCAGTATCAAATACCCAGGTGGTACTGCGAGCATTAGTAAGGTACACATCAATAACATGTATATCACATATACCTTTGTTCACTTTGCCATCCTTCTTATCCGCCAAATACTTGGGGCAGTTCCGCTTCCAGTGTCCAGTCTGCTTGCAGTAGAAGCACTCAGTTTCAGGCTTAGGTCCAGACTTGGGATTCTGAGCAGCAACTTGCTTGCCGTTCTTTTTAAAGTTCCCCTTCTTCTTCCCTTTGCCCTTTTTCTTGAAACTGGTGGTCTTGTTAACCATCAACACTTGATGCTCCTTCTTGATTTCTACCTCTGCAGCCTTTAGCATTGCGAAGAGCTCGGGAATAGTCTTGTTCATCCCTTGCACATTATAGTTCATCACAAAGCTCTTGTAGCTTGGTGGCAGTGATTGGAGAATTCTGTCAATGGCGCTATCATCCGGAAGATTAACTCCCAGTTGAATCAAGTGATTATTATACCCAGACATTTTGAGTATATGCTCACTGACAGAACTATTCTCCTCCATCTTGCAGCTGTAGAACTTATTGGAGACTTCATATCTCTCAATCCGGGCATTTGCTTGAAATATTAACTTCAACTCCTGGAACATCTCATATGCTCCATGACGTTCAAAACGTCGTTGAAGACCCGGTTCTAAGCCGTAAAGCATGGCACACTGAACTATAGAGTAGTCATCAGCTTTGCTCTGCCAGATGTTCTTAACGTCGTCAGTTGCATCAGCAGCAGGCCTGGCACCCAGCGGTGCTTCCAGGACGTAACTTTTCTGTGCAGCAATGAGGATAATCCTCAGGTTACGGACCCAGTCCATGTAATTGCTACCATCATCTTTCAACTTTGCTTTCTCAAGGAACGCATTAAAATTCAATGGAACAACAGCACGAGCCATCTATCTACAAACAAACATAGATAAGCAAAATACTATCAGGTACTAAGTTCATGATAAATTTAAGTTCAATTAATCATATTACTTAAGAACTCCCACTTAGACAGACATCTCTCTAGTCATCCAAGTGATCACGTGATCCAAATCAACTAAACCATGTCCGATCATCACGTGAGATGGAGTAGTTTCAATGGTGAACATCACTATGTTGATCATATCTACTATATGATTCACGTTCGACCTTTTTGTTTCCATGTTCCGAGGCCATATCTGTATATGCTAGGCTCGTCAATTATGACCTGAGTATTCTGCGTGTGCAACTGTTTTGCACCCGTTGTATTTGAACGTAGAGCCTATCACACCCGATCATCACGTGGTGTCTCAGCACGAAGAACTTTCGCAATGGTGCATACTCAGGGAGAACACTTCTTGATTATTAAGTGAGAGATCATCTTAAAATGCTACCGTCAATCAAAGCAAGATAAGATGCATAAAGGATAAACATCACATGCAATCAATATAAGTGATATGATATGGCCATCATCATCTTGTGCTTGTGATCTCCATCTTCGAAGCACCGTCGTGATCACCATCGTCACTGGCGCGACACCTTGATCTCCGTCATAGCATCGTTGTCGTTACGCCATCTATTGCTTCTACGACTATCGCTACCGCTTAGTGATAAAGTAAAGCAATTACAGGGCGTTTGCATTTCATACAATAAAGCGACAACCATATGGCTTCTGCCAGTTGCCGATAACTTCGGTTACAAAACATGATCGTCTCATACAATAAAATATAGCATCACGTCTTGACCATATCACATCACAACATGCCCTGCAAAAACAAGTTAGACGTCCTCTACTTTGTTGTTGCAAATTTTACGTGGCTGCTACGGGCTTAGCAAGAACCGTTCTTACCTACGCATCAAAACCACAATGATAGTTCGTCAAGTTAGTGCTGTTTTAACCTTCGCAAGGACCGGGCGTAGCCACACTCGATTCAGCTAAAGTGAGAGAGACAGACACCCGCCAGCCACCTTTAAGCACGAGTGCTCGCAACGGTGAAACCAGTCTCGCGTAAGCATACGCGTAATGTCGGTCCGGGTCGCTTCATCTCACAATACCGCCGAACCAAAGTATGACATGCTGGTAAGCAGTATGACTTGTATCGCCCACAACTCACTTGTGTTCTACTCGTGCATATAACATCAACGCATAAAACCAGGCTCGGATGCCACTGATGGGGAACGTAGTAATTTCAAAAAAAATCCTACGTACACGCAAGATCATGGTGATGGCATAGCAACGAGAGGGGAGAGTGTTGTCCACGTACCCTCGTAGACCGTAAGCGGAAGCGTTAGCACAACGCGGTTGATGTAGTCGTACGTCTTCACGATCCGACCGATCCAAGCACCGAACGTACGGCACCTCCGAGTTCAGCACACGTTCAGCTCGATGACGATCCTCGAGTTCCGATCCAGCAAAGCATCGGGGATGAGTTCCGTCAGCACAACGGCGTGGTGACGATGATGATGTTCTACCAGCGCAGGGCTTCGGCTAAACTCCGCGACGATATGACCGAGGTGGAATATGGTGGAGGGGGGCACCGCACGCGGCTAAGGAACGATCCGTAGATCAACTTGTGTGTTATGGGGTGCCCCCCTGCCCCCGTATATAAAGGAGGGAGGGGGAGGTGCGGCAGGCCCCCTTGGGGTGCGCCTGGAGGAGTCCTACTCCCACCGGGAGTAGGACTCCCCCCTCTTGCCTTGGTGGAGAAGGAAAGGGGGGAGGGGAAAGAGGAAAGGGGGGCGCCGCCCCCCCTTCCTTGTCCTATTCGGACTAGGGGGGAGGGGGCGCGCGGCCTGCCCTGGCCGGCCCTCCTCTTCTCCCTCATGGCCCACTAAGGCCCATTAACCCCCGAGAGGGTTCCGGTAACCCCCCCGGTGTTCCGGTAAAATCCCGATTTCACCCGGAACCTTTCCGATGTCCAAACATAGGCTTCCAATATATCACTCTTTATGTCTCGACCATTTCGAGACTCCTCGTCATGTCTGTGATCACATCCGGGACTCCGAACAAACTTCGGTACATCAAAACTTATAAACTCATAATAAAACTGTCATTGTAACGTTAAGCGTGTGGACCCTACAGGTTTGAGAACTATGTAGACATGACCTAGAACAATTCTCGGTCAATAACCAATAGCGGGACTATGATGCCCATATTGGTTCCTACATATTCTACGAAGATCTTTATTGGTCAAACCGCATAACAACATACGTTGTTCCCTTTGTCATCGGTATGTTACTTGCCCGAGATTTGATCGTCGGTATCCAATACCTAGTTCAATCTCGTTACCGGCAAGTCTCTTTACTCGTTCCGTAATGCATCATCCCGTAACCAACTCATTTGGTCACATTGCTTGCAAGGCTTATAATGATGTGCATTACCGAGAGGGCCCAGAGATACCTCTCCGACAATCGGAGTGACAAAACCTAATCTCGAAATACGCCAACTCAACATGTACCTTCGGAGACACATGTAGTACTCCTTTATAGTCACCCAGTTACGTTGTGATGTTTGGTAGTACCCAGAGTGTTCCTCCGGTAAACAGGAGTTGCATATTTCTCATAGTTATAGGAACATGTATGAGTCATGAAGAAAGCAATAGCAGTATACTAAACGATCAAGTGCTAGGCTAACGGAATGGGTCATGTCAATCACATCATTCTTCTAATGATGTGATCCCATTAATGAAATGACAACACATGTCTATGGTTGGGAAACATAACCATCTTTGATTAATGAGCTAGTCAAGTAGAGGCATACTAGTGACTATATGTTTGTCTATGTATTCACACATGTATCATGTTTCCGGTTAATACAATTCTAGCATGAATAATAAATATTTATCATGATATGAGGAAATAAATAATAACTTTATTATTGCCTCTAGGGCATATTTCCTTCACGGTGATGCACCTGGCTCTGGATTGTTATTTCCGGACTCCTCTTCCCATAACACGGATGGCTTGAAGAGCCGTTCCAGGAAGATGTTTGGAGGGACGGCGTCTCGTTTCGCGCCGATGCATGCTAACGCGTCTGCTGCCTGGTTATTATCCTGGGCTGCATGGTGGAATTCGAGTCCTTCGAACCAAGTTGACATTTTTAGGACGGCGTTCTGGTAAGCTGCCATTTTTGGATCTTTGGCATCAAAGTCTCCATTTACTTGGGATATTGCGAGGTTTGAATCCTCGCGCACCTCTAGGCGTTGAATGCCCGTGGAGATTGCCATCCGGAGGCCATGTAGAAGGGCCTCGTATTCGGCTGCGTTATTGGAGTCCATGTACATTATTTGAAGCACGTATTGGATTGTGTCTCCAGTTGGGGACGTCAGGACGACGCCAGCCCCCAAGCCAGCCAACATTTTGGATCCGTCTAAATGCATGATCCAATTGGAGTATGCGCCGTACTCTTTAGGGAGTTTGGCTTCGGTCCATTCGGCGACGAAGTCGGCCAGAACCTGCGACTTTATAGCTCGCCGTGGTTTATAGGTTATGTCAAATGGTAAGAGCTCAATAGCCCATTTTGCAATCCTGCCCGTTGCGTCACGATTGTTTATAATATCGTTGAGAGGTACTTCGGAGGCCACCGTTATGGAACACTCTTGAAAGTAGTGTTGCAGCTTCCGGGATGCCATGAACACCGCATATGCTATATTTTGATAATGTGGGTACCGGGACTTGCATGGAGTTAGAACAGTGGATACGTAGTACACTGGTTTTTGAAGAGGGGATCTGTGCCCTTCTGTCTCTCGCTCGACGACGAGTACCGCGCTGACGACTTGATGTGTTGCTGCGATATATAATAACATAGGTTCGCCCAAGTTGGGCGCGACCAGGACCGGATTTGTTGCCAGTATGGCCTTTATTTCTTCGAGTCCAGCTGTGGCAGCATCCATCCATTCGAAATGTTCGGTGCGCCGGAGGAGGCGGTAGAGGGGCAAAGCCTTTTCTCCCAAACGGGAGATGAAGCGACTTAAGGCCACTACGCATTCGGTTAGTTTTTGTATTTGCTTGAGGTCTTTTGGAATATCCAATTGTGATAGAGCTCGGATTTTGGCCGGGTTTGCTTCAATTCCTCTACCGGATACGATGAAGCCCAAGAGCTTTCCGGCTGGTACGCCAAAGACGCATTTTTCCGGATTGATCTTAATGTCATATGCTCGGAGGTTGTCGAATGTAACCCTCAAGTCTTCTACTAGAGTTTCGACGTGTTTGGTCTTGACGACCACATCGTCTACGTATGCCTCTACTGTTTTGCCTATCTGGGTAGCCAGACATGTTTGAATCATGCGCTGATATGTTGCGCCGACGTTTTTGAGTCCGAAGGGCATTGTGTTGAAGCAGAATGGCCCATATGGAGTAATGAATGCTGTTGCGGCCTGGTCTTTCTCCGCCATCTTGATTTGATGGTATCCGGAGTATGCGTCGAGGAAGCACAATGAATCGTGCCCTGCGGTAGCATCGATGATTTGGTCGAGGCGAGGGAGGGGGAAAGGGTCCTTTGGACAGGCCTTGTTAAGGTCTTTAAAATCGACGCAGAGGCGCCAGGATTTGTCCTTTTTTGGTACCATTACTAGATTGGCTAGCCAGTCCGGATGTTTTATATCTCTGATGAATCCGGCTTCGAAGAGTTTGGCTAGCTCTTCTCCCATTGCCTGTCTTTTGGGTTTGGAAAATCGCCGAAGAGCTTGTTTGACCGGCTTGAATCCTTTTAGGATGTTTAGGCTGTGCTCTGCCAGCCTGCGTGGGATTCCTGGCATGTCTGAAGGGTGCCAGGAAAAAATGTCCCAATTTTCCTGAAGGAATTCTCGTAGTGCGGCTTCGACATCAGGACTTAATTGTGCCCCAATGGAGGCCGTCTTTGTGGGGTCCATTGGATGGACCTGAAATTTGACTATTTCGTCTGCTGGTTTAAAAGAGGTGGACTTGGACCTCTTATCGAGTATCACATCGTCCCTATCCACCGTGGAGCGCAGCGTAGTTAGTTCCCCTACCGCTAGGGCTTCGGACAATGCCTCTAGGGCCAGTGCGGCTGTCTTATTTTCAGCGCAGAGTGCTGTATCGGGATCACTGGCAAGAGTGATTATCCCATTGGGTCCGGGCATTTTGAGCTTCATGTACCCGTAGTGGGGTATAGCTTGGAAGATTGTGAATGCCTCTCGTCCTAACAAAGCGTGATATCCGCTGCCAAATGGGGCCACTTGGAACGTGACCTCCTCGGACCTGTAATTGTCCGGTGAGCTGAACACTACATCTAGTGTGATTTTTCCTGTGCAGCGTACTTCTCGACTAGGGATTATCCCTCTGAAGGTTGTGCTGCTTCGCTCGATGCGGCTCAAGTCAATATCCATTTTTGAAGGGTTTCCTCGTAGATGAGGTTTAATCCGCTGCCGCCATCCATGAGTACCTTGGTAAGGTGAAAGCCGTCCACTATCGGACTGAGGACCAATGCGGCTGGTGCTCTAGCTGTTCGGAATTTAGGTTCGTCGCTGGCGTTGAAGGTGATAGCCGTGTCACTCCATGGATTTGCTGTTGCTACTTGGTAGACTTTGGCGAGGCTGTGGATTGTTCGTTTTCGCATGTTATTTGATGCGAAAGTCTCGAAGACTGTTAATACCGTATGGGTACTGCTGGGCTGTTTGCTCGGGGCTAAAAAGCCTTCGCCACTTTTGGCCACCTGCCGTAGTATCCAACATGCTCAAAGGCTGTGTGTTGGAGTGGCGCCCTCCGTACTGTGGATTTTGCAGGGTCCGTTGAGCCAGCCCTCCAGTACGGTTCCATGCCCTTTAGGGGGTCTTTGCTTTTTGGTTTTTAACCCAGGTGCTTGAGTATGGCACACCCTTTTACTTCGGACTAGGGTTGTGGTCAAGGCCGGACTGTCCCAAAACCTAGTTTCGGTGTTCCTGGCACTCTCTACCGCACAGTATTTTTGTACGATAGTCGCTAGGTCGATGAAGCGTGTAACTTCGCGATGACTTATGGCGTTCATGATTCCCTTGTCCGTGCAATTGTTGCAGAAAATTGAAATCGCGCTTTCTTCGCAGCAGTCCTTTATCCTGTTCATAACCAGGAGGAATCTGGCCCAGTAATGATGTACTGTTTCATCGGGCTCTTGCCGTATTCAAGATAGATCGCTTATGTTTGGGTGGGCGGGTGGAATCAAGTTCGGAACACCGCCCGATCTGAGGCTCAAAGGCCAAGAAGTTTCCGGATTTGGAAGCTTGACTTGCTGGATGCTTTCCAACGAATCTAGTCCGATGCCTAACTCTAAGTTTAGTATTTGATTAGAGTCCGTCCCTTCGCGGGAATCCGGCTTGGAGGGATCGGGAATCCGGACATAGTTGGTTTTCAACGTAGAAGAAGGGTAGCCGCATTGTTCCTCTACCACGACAACGTGGTGGGTAGCCTGAGGAGAGTTAATCTCTCTCAGATCGGGTTTAAGCCCAATCTGATCGTAGTCTGTAGCGACTCCCAAGGCGGTGATGCGATCCAAGAGCTCGTTTACAGAGGAGAGCTCAATCGGATCTAACTGCTCGGCGAATTCCGGGCTGACGTGAAGATCACTTTTGATGACGTGAGAGGTCATCATCGGAGTGGTGGCCGAACAGGCGGTCATAAGAAAACCACCTAGCCGGACAGTTTGGCCGGTGGCCAAAGCTCTCTTGACGATGGTGCCGTCTTTAAAGACGGGAGAAGGCATCCTTCCTGATCGCGATGGCACAGAGGAACTCTCAATGAAAGCACCAATGTCGGTGTCAAAACCGGCGGATCTCGGGTAGGGGGTCCCGAACTGTGCATCTAGGCGGATGGTAACAGGAGACGAGGGACACGATGTTTTTACCCAGGTTCGGGCCCTCTTGATGGAGGTAAAACCCTACGTCCTGCTTGATTAATATTGATGATGTGGGTTACAAGAGTAGATCTACCACGAGATCAAGGAGGCTAAACCCTAGAAGCTAGCCTATGGTATGATTGTTGTTCGTCCTATGGACTAAGGCCATCCGGTTTATATAGACACCGGAGAGGGCTAGGGTTACACAGAGTCGGTTACAAAGGTAGGAGATCTACATATCCGTATCGCCAAGCATGCCTTCCACGCCAAGGAAAGTCCCATCCGGACACGGGACGAAGTCTTCAATCTTGTATCTTCATAGTCTTGGAGTCCGGCCGATGATGATAGTTCGGCTATCCGGACACCCCCTAGTCCGGGACTCCCTCAGTACCCTCCCCAAGGACATCTCTTAGAAGAAGCCGTCTTCCAGTCGACCAAGAGGAACTCCACTCGACGGACTAGAAGACACTCGACGAACCTGAAGACACTCGACCATGAAGACTCACTCGACCACCAGGAGTTCAGGATCTACTCTGTGTCCAAACGGTCTGTAATTAAGTAGTCTTAATGGTCATGATGGCACTTTATGTAGGGCGTTACCAGTAACGCCAGACCTTAATGTACTTTAACCCTCTGCTACGTGGGCTGGCTGGGGTCTTGTCGTCCTCTATATAAGCCACCCTCCTCCACTGGTAGAAGGGTTCGCACCCCTGTAACTCTCACACACATAATCCAGTCGACCGCCTCCGGGCTCCGAGACGTAGGGCTGTTACTTCCTTCGAGAAGGGCCTGAACTCATAAAATACTTGTCTGCACAACTGCTCCATAGCTAGGATCTTGCCTCTCCATACCTACCCCCTATTCTATTGTCAGACTTAGAACCACGACAGTTGGCACCCACCATGGGGCAGGTGTCTTAGTGACTTGTTGGAGAAGTTGCAATCTTTTCAATTCCCATCGTCATGGTTTCAGGTGGAGTTTTGGTTGAGGGCCACGAGATCCATCTCGACGCGCTCACATTCGTCGCCGACGACTCTGCCTGGCTGCAGGAGGCTCCGCTCGACGTGGATGCGCTCCTGGTCCGCGGAGCTACGCACTTTTGAGCATGCGTCCGCGGCGTCCTTCTGCGGCAACCGTCGACTCAGTATCGGCCGGTTTTCGTGTCATCCACCCTCCCAGCTTCCTGCCGGTGTAAGCGCTCCGGTCGGTCGAGGCTTCAATGGTGGGTGAGGCACGCAGTGGCTCGCCAGTCGACCATTGCCCAAGTCGCGGCAATCGAGCCCGACGAATCTCTCTACGACCTGTTTGACCTGTCGACTGGCTCCGCAGAGACTGCATCCGAATGCGACATCTGTGATCCGGCGGTGGAGGTCCTGATGGTTAGTGGGCCGCACGTTCCCCCTGGCTTTCCTGGCGCCGAGGGAGGCAACGGCGGAGGCGACCCGTCGCACGACCATGAGGAGTACCGCCCCGAGCCCCTCGACTCGCAGCAGAGGGAAGAGCTTCGCCGCTGGAACATGGATGCGCTTCATACTCCGATCATTGGAGAGACCCCTGAGGCCTGCGCCTTAGAGGACGCGCGCTTGGCCAACCTGGTTGAGCGCACTCGACTGGAGAACCTTCAGCGGGCACTCGACGAGCGCGCGCGGCAACGGATTCCAGACTCCAGTCGACGCCAACTCTTTAAACCTCCGACTCAGGTATACCGCACTCCAATCCAGAATTTGGTAGCTGCAACACATATAGCAGTGTCGATTCAGCCTTCCCAGTCAGAGGCTGGCAGAGGCTTGATGCAGATTAGGGATTTGCTCCGGGCGGCTGGAGATCAGAATTCGGCTATGTCGCAGTCGCGGAATAGGATTCATAGCAGGTCCGTGGCGGCGAATACTGTCCAGTCACCTCATAGCCCTAGATCGCCCCCAAGGCGTGAAGGGCATGGCGACCGACACGATCAATACAGGAACTATGAGCAGGATGATCACCGAGTCGATCGCAACAATCGACGTCGAGTGCCCACTCCTCCCTAGAGGGGTGGATCATATATGCCTCGACAGCAGGATGACGGATGCCAGTACAGTGGCCGACGAAGAATTCCAGTCGACCCCAGGGAACCAGGCTTTGATGCGAGATCCATCATCGTTCAAGGTCTGGTCGACCGGAACAGAGCCCATAGAGAGGGTAATGATAGAGATGTACCCACCAGCAGCCGAGTGCACGTCTCCGGACCAGAGTGTTTCAGCAGAGCCATCAGAACCACGGTGATTCCTCCCAACTTCAGGTTGGCGACTGGAGTCAGCAAGTTCAACGGTGAGTCCAAGCCCGATACTTGGCTTGAGGACTACCGAGTGGCTGTTCAGATCGGCGGTGGAAATGACGAGGTGGCCATGAAGCATCTGCCCCTCATGTTGGAAGGGTCAGCCAGGGCATGGCTAAATCAGTTGACGCCCAGCAGCATCTACACGTGGGAGGACCTCTCCTGAGTGTTTGTCAGGACGTTCGAAGGAACGTGCAAGCGGCCGGCGGGACTAACAGAGCTGCAATCTTGCGTACAGAAGTCGAATGAGACTCTGAGGGATTACATCCAGAGATGGATCACACTGCATCATACAGTAGAAAATGTATCTGATCACCAGGCAGTCTGCGCCTTCAAGGAGGGCGTAAAGTACAGAGAGCTAAGCCTGAAATTCGGTCGAACCGGAGACATGTCTCTGAGTCGAATGATGGAAATAGCCACCAAATATGCCAATGATGAGGAAGAGGATCGGCTCCGGAGCGGCAAACACAAGTCAGTCGCCCAGGACACCAGAGGCGGGAATTCCAGTCGGAAGCAAAAGCGTAAAGCTGAGCCAGCCGCACCTGGAGAAGCCTTGGCCCTAAACCAAGGAAAAGTTCAAAGGGAAATCCAAGGGGCCTTGGAACCCCAAGAAAGTAAAAGATAAAGAAGGAAATGACGTGTTGGATTTACCATGTCACATCCACACCAAGAAAGACGAAGAGGGTAATTTCATCTACCCGAAGCATACCACTCGACAGTGTCGACTCCTGATACAGCAGTTCCAAGGGAAGCAGTCCAAGGACAAAGAAAAAGAGTCGGACAAGGTTGAGGACAAGGAGGATAGTGACAGGGAATATCCGCAGGTCAATTCCACCTTAATGATTTTTGCCGATGTTGAGAGCAAAAACCGACTGAATGTTATAAACCGAGAGGTGAATATGGCTGCTCCGTCAACACCCAATTACCTGAAGTGGTCTCAGACTGCCATTACATTCGACCAATCTGATCACCCCACGCACATAGCCACCCCTGGGAGGCAAGCATTGGTGGTGGACCCAGTCATCGAGGGCACTCGACTGACCAAAGTGTTTATGGATGGCGGTAGTAGTTTGAATATACTGTATGGTGAGACACTGAAAGGAATGGGCATTCCGATGTCCAGACTGAGCACGAGCAACATGAGTTTTTATGGAGTCATCCCTGGCAAGAAGGCCGCATCACTCGGCCAAATTGCTCTTGATGTATTTTTTAGTGATTCGAAGAATTTCCGCAAGGAGAAGCTGACATTTGAGGTTGTGGATTTCCAGAGTGCCTATCATGCAATTTTGGGCAGACCAGCTTAAGCGCGCTTTATGGCTCGACCATGTTACATGTACCTCAAACTAAAGATGCCTGTCCCTAAAGGCGTGATCACTGTCAGTGGTAATCGCATGAAGGCAGAAGAGTGCTTCCAGAAAGGCTCAAAGATTGCCGATGCTCATATGGTGGCAGAAGAGTGGCAGGAACACCAAAGGAATGCAGATCCGAGTGATTTGTTGCGAGCCAAAAAGCTTGCTACGGAATCAACGTTCCAGTCGTCCGGTGAGACAAAACCCGTTCACATCCACCCGACCGACCCTAATGCTGCCCCGACTCATATCTCCACAACACTCGACCCCAAATAGGAAGAAGCGCTCATCTAGTTCCTCCGTGAGAACTGGGACATCTTTGCATGGAAACCTTCTGACATGCCGGGTGCACCTAGGGGACTAGCTGAGCATCGTCTATGAGTCGATTCAAAGGCAAAACCTGTGAAGGAACATCTGCGACGGTCCGCCATCCAGAAAAGGAAGGCCATTGGCGAAGAAGTGGCTCGGCTCCTAGCAGCAGAGTTTATCCAAGAGATTTACCACTCCGAGTGACTCGCCAATGTCGTCATGGTCCCCAAAAAGGACAATTCTCTTCGCATGTGCATCGATTTTAAGCATATCAATCGAGTCTGCCCGAAAGATCATTTTCCTCTTCCCTGCATCGACCAAATAGTCGACTCGACTGCGGGATGTGAGCGACTGTCTTTCTTGGACGCTTATTCCGGGTACCATCAGATCCGTCTGTTTGGGCCCGATGAGATCAAAACGGCTTTCATCACCCCATTCGGGTGCTTCTGTTATGTCACCATGCCATTCGGCCTCAAGAATGCCGGAGCCACGTTCATGAGGATGATTCAGAAGTGTTTGCTCACTCAAATCAGTCGGAATGTGGAAGCGTACATGGATGACATAGTGGTCAAGTCACGAAAAGGTTCCGACCTGCTGACTAACCTCGCTGAAACATTTGCCAACCTCAGGAGGTATGATATCAAGCTTAATCCATCAAAGTGCACATTCGGAGTTCCTGGCGGAAAGTTACTTGGTTTTCTCGTTTCTGAATGAGGAATCAACGCCAACCTAGAAAAAGTTGGCACTATACTCCGAATGAAACGCCCCGTACGTGTGCACGATGTCCAGAAACTTACTGGATGCTTGGCCGCATTAAGTCGATTCATCTCTCGCCTCGGTGAAAAGGCATTGCCTCTTTACCGACTGATGAAGAAGTCAGACAAGTTCAAGTGGACTCCAGAAGCTGATGCAGCATTTGCAGAGTTAAAAACCTTGCTTTCCACCCAGCCGGTGCTTGCTGCCCAATCAGCAAAAAGCCTTTGCTGCTTTACATTGCACCCACAGGACAAGTCGTCAGTACTGTACTTACGGTCGAGCGGGAAGAAGAAGGAAAAGCCTTCAAAGTTCAGCGCCCAGTATATTACATTTCCGAAGTCCTGACCCCATCCAAGCAACGATACCCTCATTATCAGAAGCTTATATATGGGATTTATATGACCACGAAGAAAGTTGCTCACTACTTCTCTGACCATATTATCACAGTCGTCACCGACGCCCCCTTATCAGAGATTCTGCACAATAGAGACGCAACCGGTCGAGTGGCAAAATGGGCGATTGAACTTCTTCCCCTAGATATCACATTTGAGGCAAAGAAAGCTATCAAGTCCCAAGCAATAGCAGATTTCCTCGCCGAGTGGACTGAACAGCAGTTACCGACCCAAGTTCACTCAGAGCACTGGACTATGTTCTTCGATGGCTCCAAAATGCTGAATGGTTCCGGTGCCAGAGTGGTCTTGGTTTCCCCTCGAGGAGATAAGCTCAGATATGTACTCCAGATTCACTTTGATTCCTCCAACAATGAAGCAGAATACGAAGCACTCTTGTACGGGTTACGTATGGCCATTTCACTCGGAGTCCGTCGCCTCATGGTCTACGGCGACTCGGATTTAGTGGTCAACCAAGTGATGAAGGAGTGGGACGTTAGAAGCCCAGCCATGACTGGATACTGCAATGCAGTCAGAAAGCTGGAGAAGAAATTTGAGGGATTAGAGCTCCATCATGTTCCCCGACTGAAAAATCAAGCAGCCGATGACTTGGCGAAGATAGGTTCCAGGAGGAAAGCCATTCCGAGTGGCGTGTTTTTGGAGCATGTTCACACGCCGTCGGTTCAAGAAGATCCTTTCACCGAGGAAGCCCCGCAGCTAAAAAGCGCCATGGATCCGACTGAAGTCGAGGTCCCAGCTGTGGTCGACTTAATCATGGAAGTTCTAGTCATCACTCCCGACTGGATAGTGCCCTATATCGCTTATATTCTGAGGAAAGAGCTCCCCGAGAATGAAGAAGAGGCTCGAGAGATTGTCCGCCAATCCAAAGCCTTCACCGTCATGAGGGGACAGTTGTGCAAGAAAGTGCGACTGGAGTCAGCCAAAAATGCATAACACCGGAAGAAGGTCGAATGATTCTCAACGACATCCACTCGGGGACCTATGGCCATCATGCGTCCTCTCGGACCATCGTGGCTAAAGCATACCGAGCAGGTTTTTACTGGCCCAGAGAAAATGAGATGGCGAAAGAGATAGTCGACAAGTGTGAAGGATGTCAATTCTACTCCAATATGTCGCACAAACCCGCCTCGGCCTTGAAGGCCATTCCACTCGTCTAGCCTTTTGCTATATGGGGGTTGGATATGGTCGGACCACTGAGAATAGGCAGAAACGGATACACCCATGTATTGGTAGCAGTCGACAAGTTCACTAAGTGGATTGAGGCTAAACCCATCAAGAATCTGGATGCCGGCACCGCCGTCAGTTTCATTAGGGAGTTAGTATTCAGATATGGAGTTCCCCACAGTATCATCATAGATAATGGGTCAAACTTTGACTCTAAAGAATTCAGAGCCTTCTGCACATCTCAGGGTACGCGAGTCAATTATGCTTCAGTCACCCACCCTCAGTCGAATGGGCAAGCAGAACGAGCAAATGGCTTAATTCTCAAAGGGTTGAAACCCCGACTGATGCGCGACCTCAAGCACGCAGCTGGCGCATGGGTCGACGAGCTCCCATTGGTACTTTGGGGATTAAGGACCACGCCAAACTGGTCGACTGGGAGGACTCCGTTCTTCTTAGTCTACGGAGCTGAAGCAGTCTTGCCGAGTGACCTGCTTCACAATGCACCCTGAGTCGAACTCTACACCGAAGCTGAAGCAGAGCAAGCCCGACAGGACGCGGTCGACCTTCTAGAAGAAGAAAGAGAGATGGCCTTGATCCGATCGACCATTTACCAGCAGGACTTGCGTCGCTTCCATGCCAGAAATGTGAAGAGTCGAGCTTTCCAGGAGGGAGATTTAGTTCTCCGAGTGGATCAACAGAAACCACACAAGCTTGCTCCTACTTGGGAAGGTCCCTTCATCGTCACCAAGGTTCTCCATAATGGGGCATACCGCCTTTACAATGTCGAGCACCAGATTAACGAGCCCAGAGCATGGAATGCGGACTTACTCCGCCCTTTTTATACTTAAGTTTTCCACTCGGATGAGTTGTAATAAAAGTACTCCTGTAGTGTATTCATAAAGACAAGAGTTTCATAATTTTCTTAGTAATTGTTATTGCTTTTGCTCTCATAAATCTGTCCCCCAGTGGGTGGCTTAGCTGCGAACCCGTTTCGCCTAAGCTTGTAAAAAATCCTACCGAGTGGTAAGCCAGCCTTCCACTCGGAGGCTTAGCTGCGAATCCGTTTCGCCTAAGTTAAAACAAAACCCTACCGAGTGGTGAGCCAGCCTCCCACTCGGAGGCTTAGCTGCAGTCCAAGTACTCTCCTAAGTAAACAAAATCCTACCGAGTGGTAAGCCAGCTTTCCACTCGGGGGCTTAGCTGCAGCCCAGTGCTCGCCTAAGTTTTCGAAAATCCTACCGAGTGGTAAGCCAGCCTTCCACTCAGAGGCTTAGCTGTAGCCCAGGGCTTGCCTAAGTTTTTGAAAATCCTACTGAGTGATAAGCCAGTCTTCCACTCGGAGGCTTAGCTGCAACCTAGTGTTCGCCTAAGAATAGAAGACAACGTGCGTCCCGCAAGGAGGACGAAGCACAGGTCGACTGCTACCTTCTCCCCCAAAGCCATGCCACGAAAATCCTACCGAGTGGAGAGCAAACCTCCCACTCGGGGGCTTAGCTGCAGCCCAGTGCTCGCCTAAGTTTCTAAAAAACCTACCGAGTGGAGAGCAAACCTCCCACTCGGGGGCTTAGCTGCAGCCCAGTGCTCGCCTAAGTTTCTAAAATCCTACCGAGTGGAGAGCAAACCTCCCACTCGGGGGCTTAGCTGCAGCCCAGTGCTCGCCTAAGTTTCTAAAAAACCTACCGAGTGGAGAGCAAACCTCCCACTCGGGGGCTTAGCTGCAGCCTAGTGCTCGCCTAAGTTTCTAAAATCCTACCAAGTGGAGAGCAAACCTCCCACTCGG